>NC_056745.1:920854270-920879460 GCF_019279795.1 Protopterus annectens | reverse complement strand
CCCCCCAGCTCCACTATTTGCTGTAACGTGTCCCTGTCCACCCTGTAACGCTCTACTATCTCCAGGTCTTGCAGCCCCTGGTAGGTCACCCTTGGTCTGAACACTCTCCTTCTCCTCCTGAGGCCTCCGGTAGTTGTCAGCACCCTCCTCCGCAACTCCATCTGTTCCTAACACATGCTGATGCATCATGAGCCACGGCAGCACCCAACATACACATTTTAAAAGTTCCCGTGTGTTTACACATAAGGCGCAGTGTTTGGGAATTCTGTGTGTGTGTGCATTCTCACTTTATAGTGTTGTGCTGTACACCGTGATGTCATTGGGTGTGTCTCTGCCGATCTGTGGGTTATTATACTGTGTTTTACCGTTGGCACTGCAATGTTGTTGCCTTTGGTGTTACATTACACTTACTTGCCTGCATTGGTTTAGCATTACACCTTACTTTACTGTTTCTGCACGTTGCACCTACTATTTACGGAGTGCATCCTGCAGGCACATGACATGTCATGCATTTTGTCTGCCCCGTTATGCTAACTCTCTCCTTGGCTGTGCTGTATCGGTTCTTCGCTCTTTGCATTTCTGCAACATCCACTACTTTGTATCTATATTCCTCCCTTTCCCGCTTTTGCAGATTTCTGCATGCAGAGTTGTCAGCCACCGATTACCCTCCGTCGGTTGATTGGTGTTAATTGCTCATTACGACTCCACCACACTGCTTCCCAAGATTTCTCATATTCTCCTGATCACCTTCCTGTATCCATGGTTGTTGATTGGGGCGTCACATGACTGGTTTGGGGAACGTGAGGTCATCCTCGCACATGCATCTGTGCACGCATTGTATACTCTCACCGTGATCTATTTCCTCACACGCCGGGTCCTGATGCTGTGATGTGCATTGTACAGCCCAGGTTTGCTGGCCCAATGTGCTTCCTCCTACAGCGGCACACCCTCTACGATTGACAGGTGTTCTCTAGGCCACTCCTCGGTGTTTTACCATGCGCCGTTTGGTGCAGCCTTACGCCAAGCGGGGTTTTGGCGATTCAGTATTGTCTGCCTCATTTGCATGGCATTGACTACTAATACATGGTTACGGCGCCAGACACCGACATCACTCCTTGGCAACCCTTGGGCTGTGGTTGTGGCTTTCCATTCATACTATGGTGTATTGTGGCTGTGATGCTGATGTGTCTTATACTGCTCTTTTATGGCATTGTCATATTACTTCATTGTTCCTCACCTTCATGGACATGTCCTGGGGTTCTGCTGTGGTTTTAAGGCACATGACATTTATGTCGTTATTTACATTTTCTGCAGGTTTTCCTTTGACATTCTCAATTTCTTTCCACATTGCCATGTTGCACCACTATGACACATGATGTTGGCAGCCTTCCGTTACTCCTATGTCATGTTTGGATATATGTAAATCGTTTTTTTTGGTTTACATTGCCGTGTTGTTATGTTACGCCCGCCACCGTGAATCGCTACTTGCCTTCATTTGCATGGTGCAACACCGCACATGGGGTATTTAACATACCCACGCCGAGGCGGCGAACTCGGGCGACGCCGATGCACGCGGGTTTGGATCGTACCTGAATCGCTCGGCCATGTCTGCCAGGCGCCCTCGCCGTGCGCCTGGTGCAAGGTTCATGAATCCCGGGTGGTCATGGTTCATATTTAGTTATAATTTACCTCTATTATAGACCAAATAACTTTTGTTTGGTGTCAATTACTATACTAGGCTTTTGCATTAGATCAATTATAACACAAAGATGTTTGAATTTGTATTTTTGGGACTGTTTAGTAGTTTGCAGTTACATACTTTGTGGATTCTTTATGCTTCCATTTTTATATTTTTACATTTTCTGAGCAGTATAACGGGTTTTACTGGGTCTGTGATGACTTTAGGAGATTTGGTCCCTTGGCATACAATACACTTCTCTGTGACTGGTTTTCTATTAAACAATTCCCTATTTTACATCTTAATAGACCATCGATTCTCTGGGCAATATACAGCTTATTACTATTTTATACAACACATCACATTTGACCTACCACTTAATCTACAACTTATTGCCATGGATCTCAATAAACTACTTCATGGTTTGTGTGTAGACAAAGATGACATCCAAGTCTTTGGAATAGGATTGGATAATGGTTCCAAAGAAAATAGTATTAATGATCCAGTTGGTGGTTGTAGTTCTTTGCTTATTCAATTGGATAAACAAATTAGAACTTTATGCAGCAATATTTGGCATTCGAGGCTCTTTAAAGCCTATCAAAATCATAACATAACACCGAGAGGCTTAAGAGTTAAACATCAGCCTTTGGTTAGTAAAGCAGATGAGACTCTTTTACAGGAATGGAAATTGGCTCAGCAGAGGGCCTCCATGTCATTTGTGAATATATTAGCCACTTTTTATGAAAAGATGGTACAAGTCAATATTTGTGATGTGCAGGAAACTTGCAGTCAGTTGAAAGAATATGAAAGTTTAGCCAACTTTAAGGACAAATTGAGTAAATTATCCAGGGAATTGGTGGCCTTTGAGAATGGTCTTAAGGAGAAAAAATTACACAAATTTAATAGGGATGTGCAAGATTATGAAAAGGGCAAACCCTTTGAGTCACAGAGAAGTGTGAGGTTTGCAGGGGGTACCGGGACTCCTAATAATCCCACTTTTACACGTAAAAAAAGACCTAGGTCAATACAAGGCACTACATCTGGTGAGGAATCCTCTGCTTCAGATACGGAAGCTAACCATGCTAATGACTCCCTCATTTTAAAAAAGGGTCAAAATTCTCAATTCCCTTTAGATGTGGAAGACATAGGGGGGGACATAAGCACAGGCATGGACACTCTAGAGGGTTTTCTTCAGAGTGTTGTGAAATAAATCCTAGATTTTCTAATATACATAACATTTCTAGCTATGTACTAACTTCTCATCAAGAAACTCTGTTAAATAAAGGACTTGGCTATATTCCAGGATTTTTTGTGGACGAAAGTGATTGTGTTGCTGATACTTTGGCTTTTTGTCGTAAAATCAATTTAAAATTGTTTTTTAATCAACAAGACAACACTCAAAGATCTACTGAATTTCACTTCCTACCATCCAATTTTAATCCACCGATGGATAAACATGTAAATGTATTTCAACAAGCCATCATCAAAGATTTGCACCATCTTTTGGGTTCAGGAAACATCTTGAGAGAGAACCTTAGCATGGATGAACAACAGGCACTACTTGATCTCAAATCTAATACCGATATTGTTATTCTTCCAGCAGATAAGGGTGGGGCTATAGTCATTATGGATTCCAGTTATTACTGGGCTAAAGGTAAAAGACAGTTGTCCAACAATCAGCATTATTTCCACATGCCTGTAGACCCAATCCCAAATTTTAAAAAAGCTATAGACGCCTTTCTTGATTATGCAGTAGAGGAGGGGATCATTAGTGCTAAAACTAGAATTCAACTAACAGTACGTGACCCCCGTAAACAATATCTATATCTCTTACCTAAAATCCATTTTGGAACCTCCCGGTAGACCTATAGTCTCGGGAATTGGTTCACTCACTGAACCCTTGTCCGCCTATCTAACGGAGTATTTGAAGCCCCTACTGGCATACATTAGGGCCAGAATTAAAGATACAACTGAATTTCTTCAAATAGCTTCGGAATCCCAAATGGAATCTCATTGGCTTATGTGTACTCTGGATGTGAAGTCTTTATATACCTGCATTCCCCATTGGGCCGGATTGATGGCATTGGAATTTTGGTTGAATAGAACTAACATTTATCCTCCTAGTTTTAACACTCTTTTATTGTGTATGGCTGAACATATACTTACCAGGAATGTTTTTTATTTCCAAGACCAATGCTACTGGCAAATTCAGGGCACAGCTATGGGGGCTTCTTTTGCCCCTATTTATGCGGATTTTTTTATGGGGTATATAGAGGAACAGATTATCTATGATGGCATGCAGAATTTATACTTGCCTGAGATTGATATTTGGCGGCGCTATTTGGATGACTGTTGGTTAGTCTGGAGAGGGGGATCAGAATATCTTTCAGAATTTGTGGAGTATCTCAATTGTAATAAGTGGGGTGTTGAATTTACTGTTAACTATCATGCACAAGAAATGGATTTTCTAGATGTTCATTTGGAGCGAAAACCCGACCATACACTCAGAACAACAGTTTATAGGAAGTATTCGCAATATAACAGTTTGCTACATGCTTCCAGTTTACATCCCAGACATACAATCAATAATATTCCCAAATCACAATTTCTGAGAATTAGAAGAATTTGCTCTTCTGAACAAGATCTAACCATATGTCAACAAGATTTGACTGATAGATTTCTAGAGAGAGGGTACCAGCATGATAATGTCCACAATGCCTCTACATGGGCATCTAATCAATCTAGAGACAGTTTATTATCATATAAATCAAAACATTCTCGGGATAAACAGGATATTATCAGGCTAGTTACCACTTTTGGGAGGAATACTTCAATTCACAGATATCATCAATAAAAACTGGAATATACTCAAAAGCAATATAAGAATAGATGACTGGTTGGGGGATAGATGCCAATTTTCATATAGAAAAGGCAAAACTCTTCGATCACATTTTTCTTATTATAAAAGGGTTACGTCTCAATCCAGCCTTTATCATCAGACCACTCTTTCTGGAGATAGACTGGTGGGGTGTTATCCATGTGGACATTGCTCATTTTGTAAATACATCTTCAAAACCAAGAACTTTACCAGCAAGAATACAGGCAAATTATATGATATCAAGTGCTTTGCCAATTGTGGAAGTGAATGGGTTATTTATTTAGTAACTTGTACATGCCAAGCATTTTCTATTGGTCAGACCTCAAGACAATTCAGATGTCGTATGTCTGAACATTTGGGGGACATTCTGAATGGTAGAATGACCAATGCACTGTACAAACATTCACTCACTCATTCAACAGCTAAATTCACTTTCACTATTATTGATAGAGTTTTTGGAAATAAAGATTTTAGAACAGGATGGCATGATTTATTAAATAACAAAGAAAAGAAATGGATAGTGAAACTAGGGGGTCTTTTTTCCCCAGGTCTTAATGACAAGTTATAATACTTTTCTTAAGTTTCGATATAATGTCCAGTTATCATTTTATAATTTATATATTTTTTTGAATACATTCAGTTTTTGTTGTTAATTTTTATATTCTCATACATACAACATTTTTATACATATGTACATATGTATTTCATTTGCAAAACCTTTCTTCTGGGTTCAACAGGAAATGATGTCATTATTTACTTTATTGGCTTTAATATTTAAATGCAGTCTGTCAACCACACTTCATGTATTGCCACTGAGGAAAGCTATAAGCTGAAACCGGTCTGGTTCTAATAAATATTTTTGTTTCTATTTTTGCTTCATTCTGCTTCATTCCCTGGTGCTGGCCTTTTTGTGTGTTATACAAAGGAGAGATCCCAGGGGTGAATTTGCGATTTCCCATCCAAGCATCCACATTTCGCTTGAAGAGGGCCAGCGAGGGGCTACGTCTAACATGAAATGGGATTCTATTCCAGAGTGAGGAGAGCCTTTGGGAAATGAATCTGTCCCTCCAGCATGTCCTATTTATTTTTGTGCTGAGGTTTAGGTCCCTGGAGCGTGTAGCTCTAAGGGACTTGGATTTTTTGAGGTGGAGCATGTCCATTAATTCTGGGTTTGACATGGCTTTGTACATCAGGCATAGATCGCCTCTGAGTAGGCGGTAAGCAACTGAGTAGAGCTGGAGTTTCTTTAGTCGAGCTGCATAGGACATCTGTTTGTAACCCATGATCCTCTTGGTGAGGTACTTTTGGGGTCTCTCCAGTTGCTGCAGATGTCAGGTAAGGTACATCCCAAAAAGGGCATTGCATTCAATTATGGGCCTGATGAGTGACGAGTAGATGGGCACAATGACCTCTCTTGATCTAGATGCGAACCCTTTCGTGATAAGGTGGGCTATATAGAAGGTCTTTCTAACCACTTTGGCAACGTGATTATCAAAGGAGAGATTACTATCTATGTTGGTCCCCAAATCTCTAATTACTTCTTCCGTACTTAATGGATCACCACCTATGTGGTAATTTGTGGGCACCTTGTTTTTCCCAAACGGGATGACTATGCACTTTTTAGCATTTAGCTTGAGGCCGTGGCTCTGGCACCAAGCATCCGTCTCTGTGAGACCCTTTTGGAGGATGCTTGTGTCAGCTGGAGATTCAATTATGGCCCCCAGTTTGCAGTCATCTGCGAACTTTGTCAGCCATAATCCCCCCGTGTTTGCCTGAACCTCAGAGAAGTATATACCAAACAAGAGAGGTCCCAGAACTGAGCCCTGTGGGATGCCACTTGTAACTGGTTTGGATTCGGACATGGCACCTTCGATTCTGACCATGTGGGTTCTATCTCTGAGCCAGTTTGCAACCCATCTTGTGATATAGGGGTTGATATTTAAGCTGGTAAGCTTATTTATGATGCCAGTGGGGTATTGTGTCGAGCTTTTGAGGTCCAGGTAGGCTGTGTGGACTGCCTTGCCCTCATCTATGGCTTTGGTAACTGTTTCAAAGAAATCAACTAGGTTTAAGAGGCAAGATCTGCCCTTAAAAAAGCCGAATTGGGTAGGGTCCAGTGTCTGGAGGCTCCCAATGTCTTTGTTTATGAGTTCCATGATAATACGCTCCATAGCTTTACAGACCAGACTAGTCAGGCTTATGGGGTGATAGTTTCCGGGGACCGTTGTGGCACCACCTTTGTGGAGTGGGACCACTGTAGCTGTACGCCATTCTTTGGGTACAGATCCTGTAGTAAGGCTAAGTCTGAACAGTGACTTAATGTGAGGGTTCAGTTCTTCTTGGAGCTCGTGTAAGACACAGCCTGGGACACTGTCCGGTCCCATAGATGCTGTGTTTTTTGCTTTGGAGAGTGCAGCTTTCACCTGTGCATCTGTGATGTCAGGGAGGTTACATTCAGTTGGGATAGGCGTTTGCTCAAAATACATATATGCACCATGCCCATGCAAGGGCTCAAACCCTGGACACTTAGATTGAGAGTCTGATACTGTACCAACTGAGCTAGCTTATATTTCATTACATTTGTATAACCCTTGCTTTCTACAACTCCATAGTTCAATAAATGTTCTTTCTTGCTTTTTCAGTTAAATATTGCTTTATGGCTTTAGCTACTTTGTCTCAAGTCTTATATTTTCACTACCTCAAAGGCTGTAGTGTTACCCTTTGACCATTGAAGGCTTCCCTTCTTCACCTGGTCCCATCATCATTGGCATCACATGCTCTTCAACAATTTTATACAAGTACCAAAGCTTGTTTCATACAGATTACAAAGGATTTTCCACATTGCCCATATTTAGCCTCAACCCTAACCCTCTAGTTAAAGCCATGTAGCATCAGTCATCCTTCTGCTTGTCACAACTGATTTCTTTTTCATGATACTCAATTCAGTCACACGATCCATTTATTTAATCCTCATCCAACAGATAATACATTTAAATTACTGTATACTGAAAATTATGTAAAAACTAACTTTATATTTTACTGTTTAATAGTTTGAATCTCTAGTTATACAGAGTAACTTGAGGTAACCAGCCTCAACCAGCATTGTTCATATGCTTTCCACTATGCAGTTATTTTAATGGAGGGATAAGAAACTGACAAATGTCATAGCTGGACTACCACATATAACCTTGATAATCCTGACAGCTCCAAGCCAGTAATACAGGCTTTGTAGTGAAAAAAAAGAAAGTTATAAAGTAATCGCAGAGTAAGTTTACCATTAGTGGTAACTAAAGGTTAGAAGTATAAAATAAGATGGAGGATAATGCAGATGGAGTAGTTTAGGGTTAAGAAGAAAGTTACGTTGCTGTTGTCAGACTAAATGAAGGGTTAAGACAATAAAGAGAATGGCGAAACCAGAGTCCGGGAAGTTGTTTTTAAGAATCATATAAAAGAACAATAGGGGCAGTGATGTTCAATAAGGGGAGGGGGTTACGCAGAGAGAAACAAAGGACTGCTTTAAAGTTGGAGGGTGGGATCAGGAAAAGCAGGTAGGATAAAACAAAGGTACCAACCTCTCTGCTGTTAAATTAACTGTATACAGAAATTCAGCTACATAAGCAATTAAGTCCTGGTAACCTCATCTGTTGAAAACAAAAGAGCTTTTATGGCAAAGGCTGAAATATTATGTAAGTTGTATAACAGAAAGGGATTTTCAGGAGGAAGCTGGAAAAGAAATAAAGAATGTTTTGAAGGTATACCTGCAAGAAAGTACTCAAAAAGAATTAAAATATAGATATGAAGACATCTGTAGAAGCTGGCTCACAGCGGGTCATGAATGATGTCAAACATTTGATAAATCCTGGACAGTTCTTGCTGAAATGTTACAAGAATACCCCAAAAGAGAAAAGACAAAGGCAATATCATAGATAACTACAGTTGGGTCTTCAATAACAACCAGCTTACTATGTGTTGAAAAAATGGATGTCAAGAAATTCACCTTGAGAACAAAACAGAAGTCAGTTCAAGAGGTGAGTCTTGGCATCCATGTTGAGGACATATAGTAAGAGTTATTAAAAGAAAGCCCCGATCATAGGCCTCTGTAGTATAAGGAGCTTTGGCTGCTGCACACACTAGCAGTTGCAGAGAAAAAGTGGAGGAACTTAAAAGAGTTTTGCAACTTTAAATGCCATTAAAAAAAACCCTCCTCTTACCTTCCAACACTCAGACTTGTGAGAGATGCACTTATATCACCAATTTGGAAGCTATGCACTCTCCAGCCAAGACCGGACTAGCTAGCCAAGAGGCAAAGGTCAACACCTGCACCACACTACATGGAACACATAGCCCTCCAGAACAACCACTATCACAGCTCTCACATAAAAACACAAACCACACAACCACCTTCATGGAGGCTCTCAATAGAAATTTACCCAAACAGCAGAGGCCTCCAAGACAGAAACACACTCGACCACCACAACACAGCACAAACCATAGAACACATAGCTCACCTCCACAGTGTGCCTCTCAACTTAAGCTCCTAAGACTAAACACCTTGCCCAATACACTAATCATAGGTGACTCAGTATTGAGGCACACAGATGTAACACTGACTGGGTTGAATAAGGTGAAGGTAATAGTCAGCTGTCTATCAGGTGTCAGAATCCGACACATAACACATGCACTCAGGTCACTCCATATCAAGTACAAGTATGACTCTGTCATTGTCCATGTGGGTGTGAATGACCTGAGATGCACCTTCCTGGACTACATGAAAAGAGACATGGTGGAGCTCTCGGATTATGTGGCCCAGGCAGGTATGATATTAGCCCTTAGCAGTATCCTACCATCACCCAGAATGATACCGCAGTACAAACAAAAAATCATTGACTTCAACAATAGGCTAAGTTTCTGATGTCATTCTAAGGGGACCCAGTATCAGTCTGCTTGGGATGACATGACTGACAGACCTCGATGCTTTGCCAGAGATGGCCTGCATCTGTCACCCCTAGGTTTCCCGGTACTGACCAAGGCTCTTGCCACCCCTATAGTGCCTTTTTTAGGTGGTGTTCCAAAGACCAAATTACCACCGTAGCAGCTATAAATAAATGCAATCTGAGGGTCATGCTGCTCAATGCTAGAAGACTAAATCTCAAAATGCACTCGCTCAAAGCACTCCTCAAAATACAGAAGTTTGACATTTCTGCTGTAATGCAGACCTGGTTTAAAGCAGCAGAAAGCACCCCTGTGCTACCAGGCTATAACTCATTTCACACCTTTTGGCCCCAAAACATGGACCAAAGTTCCAAAGGTGGTGGTGTCTCCATATTCATAAAGGATATGCACACCTCCAGATTAGTAGCCTAGCATAACACATATGAGATACTTCAGGTACAACTAACATTGGGTAAGACAACAATCCAGGTCATAACCTGCTATAGGTCCTCAACCATGTCCCTAGACTCTCACTCCATGTTCCTAAGCACCCTGGAATCTATCAAGGTTCAACCCAACACTCTCATACTAGGGGACTTCATCTACCCCTCCATCAACTTGGAAACGTACTGATGCACCAATACACTGGTCCAATGCTTCCTGGAATTCATCAGTTTCAGTGCCCTGGACCAGCTCAATCTCACCCCCACTAGAGGAAGCAACATCCTTGACCTGGTTATTACTAACATGGATGACCATTGCTCTACATCAATAGTCAATCCTCCTGGGTCAGATCTGACCATAAATTAATCACTATGGAAATCCACATCTCACCCACACCCCCCCGCAAAGGTAGCCACCTTGAAAAACTTCTCAAAAGCTGACTTTGGACTCCAAAAAACAGAGGTGGCTAACTTCATGGCACCCATGCCAATGGAAAATAGTTGCATGACTGCCAACTCATACACCAGTGCACTGTATGAACATGTACATAAATCCATGGAACTATCCATACCTATCAGAACCAAGACACTCTCCTCCAAAAAAGGAAGCCAATATGGTGGTCCCCTGCCATTAATAAAGTCTACAACAGAAGGAAGAAACTGTTGGAGAAAAAGGTGATGTCCCAAGACTGGAAAAACTCCCTTATTAGCCTCAATAAAAAGTTGAGATCCCTCATCAAATTCTCTAATGCCAGCAATGAAGGCAGAATTGCGGCAGACACTAAAAACAATCACAAAGCCTTCTATAATTATATCAAGGACCTCCCCTGCAATACCCAGATTTTTTCTGAGTTACTGCACAATGGTACCTCCTAAACTGAGCCAACAGATATTGCCAACATACTGGCTGACAGATTCAGTGCCAACTTTACCCCCCCCCCCCCAAAGGGCCAATAACAATACCAGAAGAATGCCAGGCACCCAGCATTACTGCAGCACAGGTTAAAGGCCAAGAATACAGCTTACATGGGACCAGATAATATCCATGGCTGCATTCTACATGAACTACAAAGTGAACTGGCACCACATCTGTGTGCCCTGTTCAGCCACAGCCTCCCCTCAGGCTTTGTTCCTACTGAATGGCGCACTGCTACGGTCATCCCTCTTCATAAAGGGGGAGTGACTACAGACCCTGGGAATTATTACACCATTAGCCTGACGAGTCTGAAATGCAATGCCATGGAGCGCATCATCATGGACCTGATTAACAAAGATATAGGAAATCCCCAAACTCTGGACCTCACCCAGTTTGGCTTTGTGAAAGGGAGATCATGCCTGCTCAACCTGGTTGACTTATTTGAGTCAGTCACCAGGGCTGTGGATGAAGGTAAGGAGGGCATACATCCTACCTCGATCTGGCCAAGGCCTTTGATACAGTTTCTCACTCGGGAATTATTGATAAACTCACCAAACTAGGCATCAACCCCTATATCACTAAGTGGGTTGCAAATTGGCTCACAGATAGAACACACAGTGTAAAAGTAGCGAAGTCCAAGTCAAACTGTCAACCATTCACAAGTGGAATCCCACAGGGATTGGTCCTCAGTCCTCTCCTGTTCGGCATCTACTTCTCAGAAGTCCAGGCCAACACAAAGGGACTCCGGCTGACCAAGTTTGCAGATGACTGCAAGCTGGGAGCCATTATTAACTCCCTAAGTGATGTAGACATCCTACAGAAAGGCCACACTGAGACCAAATAATGGTGTTGAAACTATGGCCTTAAGCTTAACACCAAAAAATGCAACATCATCCCCTTTGTTAAAAACTCAGTTCCCACTAATTACCACATCAGTGGGAGCCCACTGAACACTGAAGGCATTATAAGAGATCTGGGGACGCAGGTTGACAGCAACCTCTCGTTCAACCACCACATTTCCACTGTGGTCAGAAAGTCCTTCTGTGTGGCACATCTCATTACCAAGGGTTTTGCATCCAGGAAGAAAGAGGTTATCATCTCTCTCTACTCTTCCCTCATCAGACCAATCATCGAGTATAATGCCCCATTTGGCATGTACCTCACAAGACATTTGCAACAGCTAGAGAGACCACAGAATTACCTCACAAAGAGGATCCTAGGCATTAAACACATGTCCTACATAGACAGGCTCAAAAGACTCCACCCATTCTCTGTATTATATTGCCTATTTAGTGGCGATCTCTGCTTGATTACAAAGTCTTGTCTGACCCAGATCTGTTAGAAATGCTACATCTAAAGAAATTCCAATCCCTCTGCACTACACGCTCCAGAAACCTCAAACTCATTACCACAATCAACAGAACATGCTGGAGGGACAGGTTCCTCACCCAAAGACTTCCCATGCTCTAGAATAGACTTCCCATACATGTCAAGCAGAGCACCTCACTGTCCCTCTTCAAGAGAAATCTTGATGAGTGGATGGGTAATAGGAAGTTCACCCAGGGGATCACTCCGTTGGCTCTACTTGATAGAGGCACTGGAAACTAACATCAGGCAGCACAATGCCAGGGCACTTCTATGGGCTAGGCTTGTAAAGCATCCAGGGCCATTAGCCTAGTACACACCTATGAACCTATAAAACACTTCGAGGTGACACACAGGGATAGTAAAGAAGTTGTGTCCCCCAAAAGCTGCTAAATACTTCACTCTAACATAATTTTTGTCTAGTGTGGCAGAGACAAGTATTTAAGAGCTTTTAAAGCTGTTTTTGCTTCTGCTGCTGTTCTATTGCAGCTGACACTACATGCTGTTCTGACACCAGAAGGGTGATTCAAAAGCCTCTCTGTTTCCCACTTTCGGTGCATGATCATGGCACTACCTAAACTACATAGTGATTAATCATTGTGTTTCCATGAATGATGCATAAGTTAAAGCATTTTACCAAGTTCTATGATCAGAATTCAGATGTCAATATCTTAATGGTATAATCACAACTAATATCATTTGGAAAATCCTAGTAATTCAGTACTGATTTGCGCTAATCCAGTTATAGTAAATAAACCAAAGACTATGCAAACCATATGCAGAATTCAAAACCAATATACAGTCAGATTTCTCTGACTACAATGCCATGATTCACCATGGAATTGACTGGAAAGAAGTACAAGGTACAAATATTCCATATTAGAAGAGAAATGACCAACTGAAAGCTTAATTTCAAATTGTTCAATCACAGGTACAGAGAAAAAAATACACCCTGAAATTCAAAGGTATTCAGTAACACTCGTATGGAAAAAGACTAGCCAATGAATGAGTTGTAGGGTGCAGAGCTTGCATCATTCAAGCACAGATAAAGCTTGTCACTAGAACAGAGCAGTTTGAATGCTTTTACATTTCAGCTTTTGCATTCTAGCTAAACAAGAAGCATTACGCCTTCAGCAGCACGCAGCTCAATTGTCAGAGAGTTTGCCTCATATTTTTGAACTGAATTTAAAAAAAACTCTGAATTTTGGGTAAATCAATGAGGATTAGTCAGTCAATAATGTCAAACATTATAGTTTCATACTTAATATTGAGAAAAAGTATGTTGATGCAAAACATACTGCTCTCTTAACTTTTAAGCAAATTAAAATTAATATTTAAACACTGTCCCTGATTTTGGGATTTTTATCAAGTCATTATTTTTGCCTTTGTCCAGAATTCTTGAGCAAAGAAGCTGAGAGGTATATAAGCAACATTTATTATGTAGCGTGGACATAAAGTTGAAATACATGGGGGTTCATATATTATCTTAATTTATATATAGACCAAAAATGAACTCTCTCTAACCATGTCACAAGAGGAGAACAATATTTCAACTGAATTTGTTTCCAAACTCTTTAGGCTACAAGAACAAACATTACATTCTTATCAGAATGATAGATTTAGCTGGTCTTTGTCCAAGCATTCTAATCTGGTGGACTGGTGACCCAAGTTGCACTTATCGCAACCAACAGATCTTTCACTAACTCAAGCTCCTCTCCTTATCAACAATACCTCTGTATAACCTAGCTTCTCCAGATTGAGTGCAGTTAGTAAATACTTAAGAAACAGTAAGCCTTGCTCTGCTCAGGAGAACTGGTCTAAAAAAAGTTATGGCTAACTAACCATTCTCCAGCTCTGTGCAAACAAAGACTATTTGTTGGTGGACTGGCCGGTGGTTAGTTACAGTATGGAGAAAGAGACCATTTTAATCTGTCATTGTGGTAAGTGCATAACTTTTGCATTTATTCTTGTCTTGTCTGTGAACTGGTAGACTGATTCCCCAGCAGGCATTGGATATATTGTCTTAAAGCCACCTAAGGCCTGCTAGGGAATTAGACCTTGGGTAGCTTTAGGACAAGACACCTTTTAGAACACCTAAAAAGTGTCTCTAGATCTTGAAGCCATTTCCAGACTATACTGTTTGGTAAAGGTAGGCAAGGAAGACCACGTGGTAGCTGTACATATGTCATCCAGTGCTAAGTGTTTAAGAAAAGCAGCAGATGTTGTGTGGGCTCTAATGGAGTGTGCTCTGTATTTACATGGCAATGACTTGTTGTTTGATGTATAACAAAGAATTAAGCAATCCAAAAGCCATTTATTTATTTTCTATTTATTGTTCCTTTTCTGCCATGATGTAGGCTCTGAAGGAACATGTAAAATATACATTTAGTTGTTTAGACTTGTCAGTACAGCATAGTAGAGTAACTATTGTAGTGTACAGTACAGTACCGTAATGACAACTTCAATTATAATAAGAACAAAGAATTGTAGCAAAATAAGTGCAATAGTTACATTAGTTACAATAATGTAGTAATATGATAATATGTCATCCATTATCTCTGTAACATTTGCAGTAACATTTGTTGATGAATTGCTTGGGTAGGGCTGCCTTGAATGTCTTAACTGTTGATATGATTCCAAATTATTATTTTATTTATTTTACATTTGTTGACCAGGCTAGTCTAACTGGATATATATCCATTTTCAGTAGAGGCCCGAGGAGAAAAGCTCCGAGACAATAACAAGGACAGAAAAAAAAGAAACATGTATACAAATAATCCGCAAAAAAATAGCAATTTACAAAAAAAATAATTGTATAGTCCCCAAGGAAAAAAGTTAAATACGAGAATAATTACATGAGTAAACAATTGATTGCCAGCCAAAAAATAATTTTTTTTTTTATTACAGCCAAAAAAGAAAAAAAGTTCTAGTTCAGTTTCAGTAAGCAAAAAATACAAAAAGTCATAATGGGGAGATACAAAAAAAGAGAGCAAGAAGTATTTATACTTGCCATATATAGAAGGTAGAGGAGTTTCAGCAAAAGAAATCAAGTTTGAGAGTTAGAGTAGAAAGAGGAGAAATAAGTATCAGTCAGGCTGAGAGCAGGGGCAAAGCCATTTGGTTTTAATGAAGTTTTTCAGCTGATTCTTGAAAAGGTTGGTGGAAGTAAGGGATGTGATCTCAGTTGGAAGTTTATTCCAGGAATTGCCAACTGCATTTGAGAATAGGCAGTCTCCAGCTTTGTTAAAGGATTTGGTAGTGGCGACTTGTAGTTTTTTAGCTGATCTTAGGGTAGGAAGGTTTTTATAAGAATTTACTAGGTTACATAGTATGGGAGTGTTTGAAGGATGATGTAAAATCTTGTGAATAAAAATAAGTTGCTGGTAAACTAGTTGGTTTTGTACTTCCAGCCATCCAAGATGTCTAAGGTTAAGGCAGTGGTGAGTATGGAAGGGGGTACCAGTGGCAAATTTAGCTATGTTGTTGTAGGTGGTTGCTAGTTTATTTAGATTAGTTTTGGATAGTTTGGTATATATAGGTGAGGCATAGAGTAGGGTGGAAATAAGGTGGGTTTGGGAAATAGAGATTTTTGCTGACTCTGTAAGAAATGGTCTGATTCTGTAGAGAAATCCAAGTTTTCTATTTACTGATTTAATACTAGCGTTAATATGTGAGTCAAAGGTGAGATGGTTATCTATTAATACACCGAGGAGTTTGGTGGTGGTTTCAGGGGCTATTACTGTGCCATTGTTTGATTTTACTGTGAGATTGATAGAGGGGGATTTCTGTGTGGGAATAAATAGCAGTAATTTAGTTTTTTTTAGGGTTCAGGAGGAGACAACGTTGATGGAACCAGTTTTCCACTAAAGTAAAGACAGTTTGTGTGTTAGCCTATAATTCAGCAGGGGAGGATGTGGCACATACCAGAGTTGAATCGTTAGCATATTGCATGCATGTAGTTTGTGGAAGGGAAGTTTTTAGATCATTAATGAAAATTGTGAAAAGGAGAGGTCCAAGAATAGATCCTTGAGGGACTCCAAGGGTGATAGGAAGCTGAGAAGATAGATTGTTTTCCCAGAGGACTGCTTGTTTCCTGTTTTCAAGGTAGGATTGGAACCATTTTACTAGTTGATGATCAAGGGAAAGTGATTTAAGTATACTTAATAGTATTTGGTGGTTAACCATATCAAAGGCCTTTGAGAGATCTATAAAAAGAGCAGATCTATCTAAGATCTATAAAATTACAGGACAAAGGTGAGAGAAAACATTGCCATCCATTTAAATTTTAGAAGTGGACCTTATCAGTGCAATGCTTATTTATGACTACTACTTAAAGAGAATGTTTGTTCCCTGATTTGCAATTTTAACTTAATGATTGGCAATATCCTAGTTTTAACATTTATAAATAGTAAACAGCAGTTGTGCAGAAAAGATGCCCTATCATTCATAGGTAACTAGTAGATATCTTGAATGAGGATACAGTGGTGGGTTGTGTGTGTGTGTGTGTGTGTGTGTGTGGGAGGGGGGTTAACGAATAGAGTATGTATGAAGTTCTTGGTTTCAACACTTTGTATTTTTATGTGTATTGTAGAAAGAGTGTAAACATAATAAGGGTTATCCATTGTTGAATTTAGGTAGGAGAACATGTTGTAGCTTGCCTAGCTGCAGGGAAAGGTAAATAAGATGTTTTGAAATAGAGTTTGAGTTGTGACAGTATTCTGTGATGTAATTTGTATGGGTTGTAAGTAACTGATGAGTTCAGTGTTAAGCCTCAGTATTTCAATTCAGTGATGCTTGGAATGATGTTGCCTTCTAAATCCCTGTGTATGAGCTTGGGTAGATTAGGTTAGGTAGGATAGGAGCCAAGAATAAAGTCTTCAAAGACAAAACAAAAAGAACTGTTGTGCAAGCTGGTACAAAGGGAGGTAATTTGAGTTTTTCTAAAATAAAATGTAGGTCCCAAGGAAGATTAAGGTGATGAAAATGGGACCAGGAATGAAAAACTTCTTTCTGGAAATCTTTGCTTAACTTGTGAGAGGTTAGACAGAAAGCTGAAAAACCTTAATGAAGAGAGCAGATTATAGCCAAATATACCCTGATCAAGGAGAATCTGGATCTTCAATCCAATGCGTCTGTCTAAAAGGACAAGAGAGAAGATATAGGAGCTGTGAAGGGGACTAATCCTTGTCTAGTTGCTCATACAGAAAAGTTATACTTCTATAGTCCTTCAAGGAGGTATGCTTTTGAGAAGAATGTATGATCCCTGTCCATTACCAGAAGTAGAGAAACCCTGAAGTTAAGCAAAAAGAATGTATGTCCAAGAAAGACTGTCTAGAGAGCTGAGTTATCTACTGGGTGGATGTGGAAAAGGAAAGGTTTCCTTGTCAGGTGAGCCCAAAGCAGGGAAACCATATTTCCAGTAACCAGAATGGAACTATATAAATAACCCTTGTTTGCACACCTTGATTTTCTTGTAAACTAGAGGATAAAAGTTACCAGAGTAAGTGCATAGAAGAGCCCTAAAGGCCAAGTGTGGACCAACATATTTCTATGAACATGTCCCAGATAAGACAGAAGGTAAGTCACTGCATTTGCCATTAAGGGATGAAGCAAAGAGATTGCAGCAAGATTTCTCCCAATGATGAAAAATCTTCTTTGCCACCGACATCTTGGGAGACCATTCATGTAGTGGCAAAAGTTGTCTTCTCAGTCTGTCCACAATTAGTTTACCCTAGATATGTGTTGTGATCAGAAGGTTATGTGAAGATATGGGCAATTCCAAAACCCTCACTGTTCTTGACATAGTGGATAGGATCTTGTTCTACCCTATGTGATGATGTACCAAACCACTGACATATTTGATGACCGGATGGACACTGCACCTCGGGGATGGTGGTCCTAGAAAATCTACAATGTTTAGCAGATCAACCTTATCATCAGTATATTTATGGGCATTGTAGCCTCTGCTGATATCCATGATCCTTCGACCATTTCGACTAAATAGTGACACCTTATGTCCAGACCAACTACATCCATTGTCAGTGTGGCTTT
Source organism: Protopterus annectens (assembly GCF_019279795.1). NCBI lineage: Eukaryota > Metazoa > Chordata > Ceratodontiformes > Protopteridae > Protopterus > Protopterus annectens. The sequence continues at coordinate 920,861,197 of NC_056745.1, read as the reverse complement.
TGGCAGGAGATGCAAAAACAGACAGCTAATTAAAAGTCTATATGCATAAGTCCATTATGATAGATGTTTTAAGCAAGCTCTTGATAGTCTGATCTTCTTTGTCTTGGTATCTGTCACTTAACACCAATGGAGATTGGTGCCAACTGTAGGATTATCATATGAAACCTTGCATGCAGAACTGTTTCAGTTATGGCTGACATCAAATTTAGAATCATAAGAACCATAGCTGCATTTGAATTGGGGTGCTGGTATAAATTTTGGAAACCTTGTATTATGGGATGCTCTCTGCTGGATAGTAGACTGGCCAGTGTGAATACAGTATCAAGTCGGTAAGCTATGAAAAACAGGTTTTGAGAAGGTTCTGCCTGTGACTTTGCAATGCTGATGATGATCCGCAAAGATGGATACAGATGGAGCACATTTTACCTTGCTGATATGAGTTGCATATTTATCATCTACTTATGAAAATATTCTTATTCTTATCTGTAGTAATCACATATGGATGGCTACTGGCACATTGCTTTTAGTGAACACCTGGGGGGCTGTGATATTAAAAGGCACAGCTATGAAGTGATAATGACTGGTCTAGCCTGAAAGCACAGGAGTCTTCAGGGCACTTTGGCGATTTTGATGTGGGGATGTGTCCTTCAAAAGAACACATGCAATGTCCTTCTTATAACAAAGAAGGATTGATTGCACAGTGACCATTCAGAGGGTTTCTTTCTTGATGTTTTGATTAAGGTGGCTGAATTCCAGAATCAGTCTGAGGTCCTGAGTCTTTCATTCTGAGCACCAAGTAAAATCCTGAGAAGAATCTGGACCCTCTCTCATCTGGCAGAACCTATTGGATGGCTCTCTTAGTCAGACAAATTGCCAATTCCTATTCTGCTGTTGTCCTTTGTTGCACTGGGACTCTTGGTGGAAGAGATGACAGTTTTATACGGTACCTTGAAAAGTGTGCTGTATAGCTGTCGGATAATTTCTCTGTGACTCAGTTATCATGTGTGTTGGCCTACTACTCACTTGAGCTCAAGAAGAATCAACACACTACTGCCTCCAGGGTGGAGCAGTTGAACAACTTCTTATGGGTCACACTGTCTATTCCCACTAAAGATGGAGGTGTCTTGATTTACATAAAAAATAAATGTACCTCAAGGCTGGTCAAATTTTAAAATGCACTTGAACTTCTCCACATTAAAATCCTCCATAGGCAAAATCCAATACCACTTCCTTGCAAGGTATAGGTCCCTGTCTATGACCCAGGAAACCCATACCATGTATTTAAACTTATTGGAAACACTCACCATCCAAGTCAATACCATATTCAAAGATAAATTTAATTACCACAGTATTAACTGGGAATCATTTACAACAAAACATGCTCAGGTACAGAGATTCCTGGATATTGTAAACACAAATTCTCTGGACCAGATTGTCAATACATCAACAAAAGGTGAAACCATACTGGATCTGGCAGTCACTAATAAGGGAGACTCCTGCACACCCCCTAGTGTAATGTCTTCTTTGGTAATGTCAGACCACAAAATGTTCTCCTTTGAAGTAAAAATAAAACCTGGAACCCCAGCTAACCTTGGAATATTCAGGAACTACTCATAAGCCCTGAAAATCCTGATGCCTGCACAGAACTTTTCGCTGAAACCCTGTATAAGCAAGTTAATAGCATGCATAGAGGCAGCTGTACCCACAAGAAAGAAGTACAGAACTAACTCAAAAAAAAGCTTCCATAGTGGAATCATCACATCAGTAGTGTAAAGGAAGAAAATCATGGCAAAAATTAAGAGGTGCAGCACCTATGAGGATTTAAGCACTCTGATCAAACTAAACAGACAACTGAGAGGATAAATAAAGTCTACCAAAGTTAAATTTGAGGTGAATTTGGTCTCCCAGTCCAAGGACAACCACAAGGCATTCTTTAGCTATGTTCTCAACCTCAAAGGCATTACATGGCTGTGTGCAGAGCTCATTGTAAATGGAGCCACTTATGCTGAGCCAGAAGAGATAGCAAACCTACTGGCTGACAAATTCAGCTCCAACTTTACCCCTCTCTCTCCCCATCAGCCTTCCCTCAGGAAATACCATGAAATACAGTTCACCCTGGAATCACTGTGGAACAGGTCCTTCATGCTCTCTCTAAGGCCAAGAACATTGCATCAATATGCTCAGGTAATATCCAATTTTAATTAGCATGAAACATGATCTATCAGGACCTCTGGAATTGCTGTTTAAATGTAGCCTCCAGGCCAACTTTGGGCCTCATGAATGGAGATCAGCAACAGTCATTGCTCTGCACAAAGGTGGGCCATCTTGCAGACCCTGGAAACTACAGACACATAAGTCTCACTAGTCTCATATGTAAAGCCATGGATACAGTTATTATGGACATGATCAATAATGGCATAAGAAACCTCCAGACATTGGACCAACCCAATTTGGTTTCATCAAGGGCAGGTCATGCCTACTCAGCCTGCTGAGGTACTTTTGCGGCCTCTCCAGTTGTTGCAGATGCCTAGTGAGGTACATGCCAAATAAGGCATTGTTCTCGATAACTGGCCTAATGAGGGAAGAGTAGAGGGAGACAATGACCTCTATCTTCCTGGATGCAAAACCCTTAGTAATGAGATGTGCATAGAAGGACTTTCTGACCACAGTGGCAATGTGGTGCTCAAAAGAGAGGTTGCTGTCAACCTGTGTTCCCAGATGTCTTATAATGCCGTCTGTGTTCAGTGGACTACCATCAATGTGGTAATTCATGAGAACCGGGTTTTTTCCCAAAGGGGATGACAACACATTTTTTGGCATTGAGCTTAAGGCCATGGTTCTGACACCAGTCGTTGGTCACAGTGAGGCCATTCTGTAGGATGTCAACATCACTTGGGGAGTTAATAGTAGCTCCCAACTTGCAATCGTCTGCGACCTTTGTCAGCCAGAGTTCCTTCATGTTGGTCTGGACTTCAGAGAAGTAGATACCAAACAGGAGAGGACCCAGGAGCAAACCCTGTGGGAATCCACTCATGACTAATCGGCAGTCTGACTTGGAATCAGCTACTTTCACACTGTGGGTTCTATCTGTGAGCCAGTTTGCAACTCACCTAGTGATATAGGGGTTGATGGCAAGCTTAGTGAGTTTTTCTATGATTCCTGAGTGGGGAATGGTATCAAAATCCTAGGCCAAATCAAGGTAGGCTGTAGGAACCACCTTGCCTTCATCCACAGCTCTGGAGACTGACTCAAAGAAGTCGACCAAGTTGAGCAGGCATGATCTACACTTCACAAAACCAAACTGTGTGGGATCCAGAGCTTGGAGATTCCCTATAGCCTTGTTTATTAGATCCATAATGATGCATTCCATATCTTTGCATATCAGACTTGTCAGGCTAATTGGGCGATAGTTCCCAGGGTCTGTAGTCGCTCCTCCTTTGTGGAGAGGGATGACTGTAGCAGTGCACCATTTGGCAGGGACAAAGCCTGAGGTGAGGCTGTGATTGAACAGGGCACACAGGTGAGGTGCCAGTTCACTCTGTAGTTCATGTAGAATGCAACCAGGAACACAACCTTTCCTTTTTCCCAAAAAGGACAGTAAATACAAAGGAGGTATTCAGAAAGGCCACACTGAAATGTTCCACAAGTTTGTTTAGTTACAGCCTAGTCAAACATAGCATGGTGATGCCTGAGCTTGTGAAATGCATTGCCATATCTAGCATTTTGAAGAAAACACATGGAGAGCAATGCTAAGAAATTCATAGTTGCTGTCCGGGAGTTAAGCTGCTTGCTGAGATAATTGTTACAAAGACTTTATTGTTTTATCCACTAGGACTCGTCATATTTTATGCACTCTGTAGTTAGCTGTTATAACAGAGAATGTGCTGTATATATAAGATCACTTTCCATGCCTGTCTATCATCCTTAAATCTTTGGCTGAGGGATGAATGGCATGGGCATCCTCTGGAACCTTGTGTCTGATTGTTGCTGATACTACATTAGAGTCTACAAGTTGTCCTTTGCTCCAAAGTGGCCCATCCTTGGGGGATCTGCAGCAGTCTATCAGGCCTTCTGGGGATTTTTTGGATAATGTCATGCTCTCTCTAAGCTCTGTCACATACCATATCTATTATATTCCTAGTGGGGAACTGCTCAAAGCACTTGGATTTGTGGGTGGGTGCTGGACCTGAAGGCGTCTTGTAGAATCTCACCCTCCATAGAACTGGGAGGGATCAAAAAACCCTGCCTAGGAAAAGGAGATGGAGAGCTAAGATGTAAAGACTAAATTAGAGTATTGAGAGTTGTACTGGCAGCTAGATGCCTGTACAAGACTGGGGTTGAATTATACTATTTCCAAAGCTCCGGTACTTAAATTAATAGCAACTAGATTATGACATTATTATTAAGCTCTTTACTTTTATTATTATATGGTTGTTTTTAAACAATTAATGGATGTTTTAAATAGTTTGATGTTATTTAAACATAGGGCAGGATTCACGAAGCCTCCGTGTAAGAGTTAAAACTCTTACACGGAGGCTGCAGTTAAACGGAGTGATGTCAGCATGCTCTGCATATTCATGAGAGCATGCTGAATCACACCTAAGTCTAACATGGTCCATGTAAGACATGTGGGGGCATGTCCGTAGGCTGAGCCCTGCAAGCGGACACACCCCCAGAAGTGTAAAAGTGCCCAAAGTAGACACCCACAACAGAGTCCACGGAAATGTGAATAAACACAACACAACACATGCCCCTACAGACTATGAAACATAAAAGAAATATAAATAAACATGTCATTTTTATTTTAAATTGTAAAAATGTTTAACTGTGAGCGCGCTCGTGTGCGCGGGCGTGCCCGTAGCGCAGCTACAGTTAGCAGTCAATGGGAAAGCATATAAGAACTAAATATGCAAAATAAGCCAGGAAGCAATAGCGTAGCGGTAGAGATGTCGGCTGCAGAGCAGGCATTCATGGTTCGAGCCCCCACAACACCATTTTTTTTTTTTTTTGCAAAATAAGCAGGAAACAAGTCCCTGACAAATATGTATGCATAAAACCGCAATATATGTAAATTGTAATGAAATAGCCCATATATATTGAAGAAATGTGAGGTAACAAAAGACTAAAAAATGCCAGATGTGCCCATAGCTGAGCTACAGTTTAACAGGGTGAGTGCATGTGCCCGTAGATGAGCAGTGGTTTAACTGGTGCAAAAGGAGTGCCCGTAGCTGAGCATAGGTTTAACACGCTAAATATATGTGCCCCTAACTGAACTGAGCGGAATATGCGTGCCGATAGCCAAATGAGGCTTAAAGCAGCGTACCCCATTTGCGCGGAGCTGCGCACCGTGCAAACAAGCTAACCGACGGGCAACGTTGAGCAAGCCGTATCAAAACTGCCTTTACACAGACACACCCCTCAGCATGTCTAGACAGTCATGAAAAATAAAAAGCAGTGATCAGGTTCGAACCCAGGATACTATACACCATAGTCAAGGTACAGAACCACTAAGCCATGACAGCAGCACCTAGAAATGCAATAATAGCTAATATATAGGAATGAATACAAACTACAGCATGACAATGCAGGTTTACTGAAGTTGATACAATTCCAAAATGGCCAATCACAGATATGTGCAGGAAAAACGGACTATATAAGCCCCATAGGCTGGAATACACAGCATAAACAATTGTAGAACAGACCTGCAGAGAGAATGTCAGGTGTAGGAGAGGGTGAGTCGCTTTGAGCGCAGAGGTGGGGTGTTGAGGAGTCCAGGTACATGGCCTGGCTCCTAGTCCACAATCATGAGGCCCAACTCATGCAGGGCCAGGTCCTCTGGGGAGCGTACAGGGCTGAGGCGTGGGACCGGTTGGCTCATGAACTCACCAGTGCCACAGGGATTCCAAGGACAGGTGAGCAGGTCCATCACCACCATGCGGACCTGAAGAGACGCAAGCAGGAACAACTGAACCTTTGGATCCAGGAGGCCCGGCAATCACCCAACGCCCCACCACTGAGTAAGTAACAATTAATTATGTATGTAAAAAGTTAAATTAGCTGAAATTATGGAGATGTGTATTCCAATATTACTTCATTTATATTACAGCTGCAGGTGTCCGTTCTGCGAACCGCAGAGCCTATGGCGATAGGCTGGTGCGGTTGCGCCACCAGGCAGGTCAGTAATCCACTACCACTAACTGTAAAGAAATATAAAAGTATGACAGTCAGCAAAAGAGTGCAGTGTAGCCAGTAAGGAATAGAATCTGCAAGTAACAGTGTAAAAGTGTATGCAAGTATTGCTTGATTACAAGAGTTCCCAGCCTGTAAGTGTAAACTAAACATGAAACTGTCCAACATATATTCAGAAATAAAATGCCCTGCCTGTAAGAAAATAGTACACAACCTGCAGCAGGATGTAAAGTATAGCTGCAGAAGATGATGAAATCACATGTGTGAAATATATCCTTGTGGAAATACTGAAACATGACAGAAGTGAGACTGCTGGAAAGTATTGTAATAACTACTGTTAAAACATGTCAATAAAGCCTAGAAGTACCATCCTGAATAGTAACATGAAAGCAAGTGAGAGAGTGTGAGAGAGTGTCATGGATCCAGCAATACAGTAGTAATAACCCCTGAATAAAGTATGCTGCAGTCAAGACAGAATTAAATGCATGTGAGACTCAGAACCAAACAGCAAAATCTGTGCAAAGTGTTGCTGCATGTGGAATGTGTATCCCAAAATCTGGATATGTTGCTCCCAGTCTGAAATACGCAGATAGGATGATTGTCTGATATACCAAACATCCACACTTGTCTACAGGTATATAAAGCAAAAGGAGCAGGATGATGTATCTGAACAAAGCTTGATATGAATGTGTATAAAGAACACTAAAATGTATATTGATGTTGCAGTAACAGTCCTAT
>NC_056745.1:920668597-920853770 GCF_019279795.1 Protopterus annectens | reverse complement strand
TACATGGTTTCTCAAAATACATCACACTGCACTTATTAGAAACAGTCCTAATGTACTTAAACCTTCCCTCAATTTGATATTTCTGTTAAATATGAGTTTATATTATCAAAATTGTTCTGATTTGCTATAGTAAAACTGATTTTACAATCATCAGTATATTTGCTCAACCAAGAAATTTTATTTCTGGAGAGAGATGCAAATATTAGACTAAAATGGTAGGGTCTAATTACTGATCCTTGATGACTCTTTTTCTTATACTTACAAGATATGAAAAATGATCCTCTTCAATTACTGATTGCTGCCTATCATTTAATCAATATAGGTTATATTTCCTTAATAGTAATGCATTATATTTATCAAGTGCGTCAAAAAATCAAAGGCTTTGGTTACCTGTAACAATATGACATATGTTGTTAGTCCAGGATCCATAACCATTGTAACCAACTCATAAAACTGAGCTATATTAATAAGATTAGACATTCCTATTATACAACTATGATGATGTATATCCATAGGTGCAAACTGCTAACTTTTTGTTTATTAAATCATTAATACATCTCTCAAAACACTTGCCTAGGATTGGGATCAAATAGAATGGTCTGTTGGTCCTAGTCTTTGTTTTATCCTATCTTTATATAGGAGTAATGTGCAAGATCTTCCAAGATTTAGAAACATTGTCTTCATAAAATAGTCTATTAAATATAATAAATGAAAATATATTAATTCAGCTGTATTATTAAATAATCTTATTGCTGGATTGTTGTCAGAGCCTTTCAGAGTATTTTTATTAATCTTCATTAAGAGCTTCGTAATAGACTCCTGATCATTAAAAACACAACATTATTTGTATATAACTGTATAGTCGAGCATATTCATATGTATTGCAATGTTTCTATGGATTGCAGGAAAAAAAAATTACATTCGTTGGCGATCACTTTAGAGCCTACGATTTGCAAGCCAACAACAGAAAATTTTTTAATCCAGTGTTGATGTTAACTGAATTGTTAATATATTCGTAGTATTTCTTCATGTTGGCAGGTATCTAAAGCTAGTGAAGTTTCTTATTTTGTCTTTTCTATTTAATACTAAATCACAATTCTTTTTTGCCAGTTCTATTAACATTCCATTTATTTTTGATTTTTTTTTTTATCCAGTCAAAAACATTCAGTGATGTTTGATCATTTTGTAATTAATCAAACTATAATTAAATTTAGTTATTCTTGTAGATGGAAAATATGTTGAAACAATGTCAACAGTGACAACACTGTAGTCTAAACTCCAATGAGCACACAAATTAACACATTTCTAATGAATCTTAAGTTATTAGGGATAAATATGCAAAATAAGCATTTCCTCCAGTTGTGTTTTTATCTAACTGATGAAAGTTATGAAATGAAAGAACGTCAATGGATTTAAAACAAGACATTGTGTCAGAATATAGGTTAACCCAATTGATCTAGGGGTAAGACAAGTCCCCCATAAGTGTATGCTTTAGAATCTGTGGTTTAAACAAGAAGCCATGATGTTTTATGGTGTCCATGCCTGGCCTTGTATAACTAAGTACTATGCATAAATTGCCATTATTTAGCAAACCTGGGATTCCACCAATGAGATTTCTGTTTTGTAATAAATTGTTATCATAAAAGAAGGTATAGTTTCATACACAATTTATTATAATATACCAACCCTTGACTTTTCTCAATAATATTCATATTTTGTAGACTCAGGAAAACATAGATCTTTAGAGTTACATGACTTTACAACAATAGTTATTTTGTATCAAACTACAAAATTTGTCATATTTATTGCCCTTTCTCTGGGCATTACAATAAAACCCTTTCACTCTATTATCTGGTTTTTGAAATCCATTTTGATCTCAATTGATTTTTCTAGATTACTTGAAAAAATTAATACAGTCAAGTCATTTTCTGATGCACGAGATCAAGCTACATATTTTTTGTAAGTGCGAGTTGTCTTTTGATGACATTTGCATATCTAGAACACAGTCCTCCCAATACATCATTAAATTAAGTTTATAAACTTTACAGAGATGTCCCAACCATGTAATATATTATGGGTCTTTTCTGTCTTTGCAGTCAAATTAACTTGATGATGGGATTACTTTGCTTGAAACTAACAGAATAACTTAAGATGTTCCCCAATTTGTAGCACAGCATTTTTCATGTACTTAACAGAAAGTACATGCAAGTTATTTTATGTATATACATACGTACATATATTATATTATATTATATTATATTATATTATATTATATTATATTATATTATATTATATTATATTATATTATATTATATTATATTATATTATATGATGTTATATTATATTATATTATGTTATGTTAAATTATATTATATTTATTTAAGCTTAGTATCGGTAGACATTTCTCAGACACATCCCAGGACCAGTGTGTTTACCAAAAATAAGGGTCTATGTTAAAACAACGAACGGAATAAATTTCAAATGCTCCGATGAGCGAAAACTCATATGATCAAAATGGCTATTGTGGGGGGCTGTGCCCTCCACACCCTCCCTTAAAAATATATTTCAACTCCGAGACCGCACTACAGTTAGGAAAGGGCAAATTTTCCGATCTTAACTGTACCTGGATCTCACAATATCGATGTTGATCATATGCATTTTCGCTCATCGGAGAGTTCAAAATTTATTCCGTTCGTTGTTTTAACATAGACCCAAAAATAAGGTGTATGTCAGCTCCCTGCTTTCAAGCAATGACATCTCTCCCTCTGAATGTGCTTAAACAAGTTAAAGATCAAAAGTAAAGCCCTGCAGCAGCCCCAGCTATCAGGAAACCACACCCCTCCTTCCTAATGCACATTGTCTCCAACTCTAAGGGCAGACACTAAGCAAGTTAAAGAACAAAGTGTATCCGCACTGGTATTAAGAAATATTTCAGCCTGCATTAACAGCCCTGTATGTTACTTGTTTTAAATAACTGCTACAAATAATCTTAAGTGTCATCAGTACTTTTATTGGCATTTGGCCTTTTGCTGTTTTGACCACTATAGGTTTGTACACATAGCCCATTGCTATACTGGCCTCTGTAAGTATGCACATGTGGCCTATTGCTGCCCTGACCACTATAGGTATGCATATATGGTCTATTGCTATACTGGCCATTATAAGTATGCACACATGACCTATTGCTGCACTGGCCATTATAGGTATGTACACATGATGTCTTGCTGTACTGACCACTATAGGTTTACACACATGGCATTTTGCTGTACTGACCACTCTAGGTATGCACACATGGCATTTTCCTGTACTGACCACTCTAGGTATGCACTAGAAAATAGTACCAACTCCTTAACTCTGGTTCCAATTTAATAGTGACTATTTCAAATATAATCTGTCTGTTAATTACCCATTAATAGTGCATCACCCCCCAACATGCAAACCCTCTCTTTCTAAGGTACGTAGTTATACAGCTACAAAATATTTAATATTAAACTTAACCTACATGTTACATAATACGACCTGTAAAACTTTCAGTTAATAGTGCCTTTTTTAGATGCAATCGACCTGTTGGTCACCTTCCCATTAGAACATTGCATCACTCCTCCCACATTACTTTTCTAGTTTATCTTTTTGTACAGCTATAACATATATTTTCCTTTGTTCATAGAAAGAAACTTCTGCTAACAATAAAGAAGTTAACCTATAGGTTCAAAGGGGTGTTCTAGGCTAATGTCCCTGGAGCCTTTACAGGCCTAGCCCATAGCATTACCCTGGCATCATGTCACCCAACCTTAGTTCCCAGTGCCTCTGTCAAGTAGAGCCACTGAAGTGATCTCTGGGGTGAATTTTCTATTTCCCATCCACTCATCAAGATTTCTCTTGAAGAGGGCCAGTGAGTTGCTCTGTTTGACATGTATGGGAAGTCTATTCCATAGCATGGGCAGTCTCTGTGTTATGAACCTGTCCTCCAGCACGTTCTGTTGATTGTGGTAATGAGGTTGAGGTCTCTGGAGCATGTAGTGTGGAGGGATTGGGATTTCTTTAGATGTAGCATTTGTAACAGAGCTGGGTCAGACATGGCTTTGTCAGTCAAGCAGAAATTGCCTTTAAGTAGGTGATATGAGACAGAGAATAGTTGGAGTTTTCTGTGTATATCCATATAGGACAAGTGTTTAAGGCCTAGGATCCTCTTTGTGAGGTACTTTTGCGGCCTCTCCAGTTGTTGCAGGTGTCTATTGAGGTACATGCCAAATGGGGCATTGTACTCGATGATTGGCCTAATGAGGGAGAGTAGAGGGAGACAATGACCTCTTTCTTCCTGGATGCAAAACCCTTAGTAATGAGATGTGCCACATAGAAGGACTTTCTGACCATAGTGGCAATGTGGTGGCCAAAAGAGAGGTTGGTGTCAACCTGTATTCCCAGATCTCTCATAATGCCTTCTGTGTTAAGTGGACTACCATCGATGCGGTAATTCATGGGAACCATGTTTTTCCCAAAGGGGATGATGACATTTTTTGGCATTGAACTTAAAGCCATGGTTCTGACACCAGTCGTTGGTCTCAGTGAGACCTTACTGTAGGATGTCAATATCATTGGGGAGTTAACACTAGCTCCCAACTTGCAATCATCTGCGAACTTTGTCAGCCAGAGTCCCTTTTTGTTGGCCTGGACTTCAATGAAGTAGATACCAAACAGGAGAGGACCCAGAACCGAACCCTGTGGGACTCCACTCATGACTGGTCGGCAGTCTGACTTGGAGTCAGCTACTTTCACACTGTGGGTTCTATCTGTGAGGCAATTTTCAACCCACCTGTTGATATAGGGGTTGATGCCTAGCTTAGTGAATTTTTTTATGTTTCCTGAGTGGGGAATGGTATCAAAGGCCTTGGACAGATCAAGGTAGGCTGTATGAACCACCTTGCCTTCATCCTTGCTCTGGTGACTAACTCAAAGAAGTCGTCCAAGTTGAGCAGGAATAATCTACCCTTCACAAAACCAAACTGTGTGGGATCCAGAGTTTGGAGATTCCCTATATCTTTGTTTATTAGGTCCATGATGATGCGTTCCATAACTTTGCATATCAGACTCATCAGGCTAATTGGACAATAGTTCCCAGGGTTTGTAGTCGCTCCTCCTTTGTGGAGAGTGATGACTGTAGCAGTGCACTATTCAGTAGGGACAGAGCCTGAGGTGAGGCTGTGATTGAACAGGGCACACAGGTGAGGTGTCAGTTCACTCTGTAGTTCATGTAGAACACAGCCAGGGATATTGTCAGGTCCCATAGAAGCTGTATTATTGGCCTTGGACAGTGCTGTTTTAACCTGTGCCAAGGTAATACCGAGTGCTGGGCAATCTACTGGTATTGTGACTGGTCCTTAGGGGGGTTGGTGACAGAGGTAAAGTTGCTACTGAATCTGTCAGCCAGTATATTGGCAATATCTGTTGGCTCAGTATAGGAGGTACCATTGTGGAGTAGCTCAGAGTAAATCTGGGTATTGCCGTGGAGATTCTTTACATAACTATAGAAGGCCTTGTGGTTGTCTTTACTATCTGCTACAATTTGGTTTTCACAGCTAGCTTTAGAGGATTTGATGAGGGATCTCAACTTTTTGTTGAGGCTGGTAAGGGAGTTTTTCCAATCTTGGGACTTCACCTTATTCCTCATCAGTTTCCTCCTTCTGTTGTAGACTTTGTTTATGGCAGGGGACCACCAGATCGGCTTCCTTTTTTTGGAGGAGAACATCTTGGTTCTATCGGGTATGGGGAGATCCATGCATTTGTGTATGTGTTCATACAGTGCATTGGTGTATGATTTGGTGGTCATGCAACTATTCTCCATTTGCATGGGTGCCGTGAAGTTAGCCACCTCTGTTTTTAGGAGCCCAAAGTTAGCTTTGGTGAAGTTTTTCATGGTGGATACCTTTGTGGGGATGGGTGGGAGGGATGTGGATTTCCAAGGTGATTAGTTTGTGGCCGGATCTAACCAGGGAGGAGTTGACTATTGGTGTAGAGCAATGGTTGCCATGTTAGTAATGACCAGGTCAAGGATGTTGTTACCTCTAGTGGGGGTAAGAACGAGCTGGTGCAGGGCATTGGAATTAATGAATTCCAGGAAACGTTGGGCAAGTGTATTGGTACATGAGTAGGTTCCCAGTTAATGGAGGGGTAGTTGAAGTCACCCAGTATGAGAGTGTTAGGTTGGACCCTAATATTCTCCAGGGTGCTTAGGAATGTGGAGTGCAAGTCATGGGACATGATTGGGGACCTATAGCAGGCTATGACCATAATTGCTCTCTTACCCAATGTTAGCTGCACCTGAAGTATCTCTGATGCAGTATGTTGGGCCACCAGTATGGAGGTGTGCGCATCCTTTATGAATATGGGAACACCACTGCCTTTGGAACTTCGGTCCAAGTTCTAGGGCTGAAAGGTGAGGAATGAGTTATAGCCTGGTGGTGCTGGGGTACTTTCTGCTGCCTTGAACCAGGTCTCTGTTACAGCACAAATGTCATGTAACTATACATTTGTAGATTAATACAACCACCACTAATAAAATTTGAACTGAATAAAAATTATTTTCTACAGTTCGGAAATTTTCTCAGATTGTTTTTGGAACAAACTTCAGAACTCCCAGGTGCAACCTGCTGCACATAGGCTCACTCCTGTCACTGTTCCCAGCTCCCATACCAGTTGCAACCTGCTGCACATAGGTCATTCCTGTCACTGTTCCCATCTCCCATACCCTACACCCACAACGCCAAACTACTTTCAAGTAAGCCAAAACAACCTTGCTCTTTGTCTCAGTCCTACTAACAGGAAATTAATGAGGAACAGAGATAAACCCTGGAAAGGATGGGTCAATAACAAAAAAGAAAACAATCTTCAATAATCTAAATAAATATGAAATAAATCCAAATGCAAGATCAAACTTGACGAGAAACTTGATTACTTGAATTTGCAGAACAGATGCTACAAAAATTACAGACAATTCTAAACCACCATATCCAAAATACTACACCCTAACTCAAATTGACAATCAAACACCAACCCTCACTGCTCATCAGAAGAAACAGATAACTGTTTCAATGATCACTTTATCCATAGCATTGCTAAGCTACTTCATAACCAAACTCAAAACAAATCACCCTCCTCTAATAATGTGACTGCATCCCATTCAGTCAAACATTCCAGTTCCACTAGTACTCATTTTTTGTCCTTTCAACCAATATCCACCATAACAATGAAGAAATATCTCAAACAAATTGAACCGAGTGTACTAGCTAAAAATAGCAGTCCACTCAAGTTCCTTTTCACTAGCCATGCTCATAAATAGGTCTGCTCAGGAATCACATGTCCAAGCCATATGGGAAAAATCTCATATCATCCCACTTCACAAGGGAGATAACTCCAATGATATAGCCAACTTTAGAGCCATTACCATTCCCCCTTCATAAATCCTTGAAAAATGCATTCGTAATTAATTAACAACTCATTTGCAGACAAATAACCTCTATACTTCCACCCAGCATGGTTTAGACCAGGGCACAGCACTACCACAGCTCTCCTAAACTTCACAAACATTGTTTACCTAGCCAGAGACAAAGGCCAGCTGGTTTCTGCTGTGTTTGTGGATCTGTCCAAAGCCTTTGATACCAATTTCTGTAGCTACTTCTAAAACAGCTCTCTTCAATCTCCCTATCAAACACCTCCTCCAAGTGGTTTTCCAGCTACCTCTGCAATAGACACCAGTCTGTTAAACAGATTAATTCCTACTCATTCTTCCCCCCATTATAACAGGTGAGCCCCAAAGTTCCATTCTGGGGCCACTGTTTTAACATATTTAACAACAGTCTACACTCTGACAAATATCAAGCATACCTCATACAATGTGCTGATGACTGTACATTAATCTCTTCTGCCAGTAACCCAAGTACTTTGCAACATCTCACCCAACAGTCCATTTTTGTTAGTTGAAAGCTGGCTCGATGACTCCCAGCTTCTACTCAATCCAAAAAAAGTGTGTTATTATTCCTGCCAAAAGCCTTCACACAGCTCAAACATATTTTTTTCATAACAGCTTCTGCTAACATCCCTATAGAAGTATTCCTCCAAACCAAGCCAATAAGCATGACAATTACTTGCTTGAAATTTGACTTGCATGTGCAAAAAAACAAAAACTATGAACACTCTATAGAACAAAAAGCTACTGAACTGATTCATCTAGGAAACTCCTACTCACCACTTTGCTATATGGCCCCCCAGTGCTGCTTAAGCTTCAAGATTCCATCCAAAATAAATTAAACCAATGCTACAATAAAATAGCAACATCTGTCACTAACTCATCCAACAGAACCTATCACTGCTTAACCTAAAGCAGCTGGATTGGGTAGAATTACCCAGCAATTCACACCCAGCTACTCTTAGTCCAACAATTAATATACACGGCAGAACAAAGCAAAGATCTACTAGACTTATTACAAACATGCATCCCTGCTAGACTACCTCAGTCTGAAAACAAAATGTTCTTCACTACCTACAAACACCTCTATGAGCAGGAACGTGTCTCTATTCTAACTATGTAGTCTGTTTTTCAAACTCTGTCCCCTTTATCCCTTAAACATACTAACATTTCCAGTTCAAGATCAATCTAAAAAATATCTATCTAGTACCTGGACCTAGATATGCACAAGCCGCAAAACAGATGCATGGCCACCTGTTTACTATAACCATGCTGTTGTCATTTTGAATTTGCAAACACCTCCATATTTCAGTGGTAATAGTGGCCTAACTTCACTCTCAGCTCTCAATTTAATGAAACCGTACACTCTTTCTCTTTCTATGTCCTTTATTTTCCTTCCTGCAAATTACTCCTTATCTCATTCTATTTTGGCAGCAGAATACTGTATTATTTCTCACCTCCATTTAATATTAAAATTGTACTCAACTGTACTCTACAGAACTGTCCAACTACAGACCAATAGCCATTCTTTTACCATTAGCCAAAATAATGGAGAAGTGTGTACATAAGCAATTTATGCACTATCTCACCCAGAACAATCTGCTGGCCAACTCACAGCATGGTTTTAGACCCCATCACAGCACAACCTCCGCCCTCCTTTCATTTACTAATGTCATACAACAAAATCAGAACAATAACATGCTATCCTTTGCTCTCTTCTTAAACTTCTCTAAGGCCCTTGATATGGTTAACCACCAACTACTCATTCAGTCTCTGGAATCTATTTCCCTGGACAACCATGTTATTCAGTGGTTCCTCTCTTACCTCAGCAATAGACAACAGCCAGTAATATGGCAGAGCAACCTGTCCACCCTATTACCTCTCACTCTTGGAGTCCCTCAGGGTTCAATTTTAGGTCCCCTACTCTTTTCTATCTTCATCAATGACCTCCACACTGTCTTCTCAAAAGCAACCTGCATCCAATATGCAGATGATTCCACACTGATCTGCTCTGCCTCCTCCCCATCAGAACTGCAAACCTTAACCCAGAATACATTTCACATAGTTGAACACTGGCTCTCTAGTCGCAGGCTACTCCTGAATACTAAAAAAACTAAATTGCATCTGTTTGCCACCACCAGTAGATCCACCCCACCCTCCATCTCCATAACCTTCAACAATGGCACCACTATTACCCCTGACGACCAGACTAAACTATTAGGGGTCATAGTTGATAAACTCAAATTTGATTTGCATGTCAATAAAACTATTAAGACAATCAACAAGAATCTTGGGTCACTATATAGAAATAATCCCTTCCTAACCCCATTAGCCAGGGCTGCCATTGCCCGCTCTCATCTCCTTTCTACCCTTCTATATGCGTCCCCCATACTCTCTAATTTGAATAAATCCAAACACAACAAACTCTCACATTCCTATAACACCATTGCCAGATTTATAACAAACTCCACATACAGGACCTGTCACTGTGAAAACCTCAAACGCCTAGGATGGCTTGAATTACCCAATGTAATACTGGTCAACCAGCTTATAGTAGCACAAAAAATACTCAACAAACCTGAAAATACTCCTGCACTTACAAACATACTAAGACCTTATAATAACCCATGCCACTACACTCATCCAACAAACTCCAAATCCAAACACACACAGCTAACAATGCAGCTGGAGCCTCCCTCTTTGCCAACTTTGTTGGAAGAACATGGAATTCTCTCCCAGCCAACCTTACCCTGGAACCCTCTCTAAATCTCTTCAAAAATGGCCTGAAACAATACTTTAAAACACATTGGCTCTGCCCTTGTACTAACTCAGATTAACCACCACTCTGTCTATCAAAGATAAAAATTATTGTGTGCATTCTCTCCTCTTATCTAATTTGCTAATTGACGACAAATTATGTTTATGTAAAGTTACTATGAATACTGTGAGTTCCTTCCTATGGACTGCATTTTTGTATATATTTTTTTGCATACCTTAACTGTTTTGCAGTATGTGTGTCTCTGGAGCGTTTCTCCCCGGGCCTCCACTGAAAATGGACATATATCCAGTCGGACTATCCCAGTCAACAAATGTAAAATAAAAATAAATAAATAAAAAACTATATATATGCTATATATAACTATATATTAATTTACTAGATATAGGTTATCCACTTCTGCAAAGTGTCTTGCTATTTGCATTAGATATTATATTCTTGATTCAATTTATCCTAGCAAAATTCTGTAAAAATATTCCAATTTCTTGTGGGGCTCTTATCCCCTGTATACAAGGTACACCACAATCTACTTGGCATTTTCTCCCCTTGTATATAATTACTTATTATCTATTGTAAAATTATTTTGTGTGTGTTTTGTGAGGCCTCATTCCCAACTCACTGTAAAATATTTAATTTTTTGCAGGTGTCTACTCTCCCTGTACATGATTACTCATCAAGTACTGTTTAAATGTTTTTGATTCAGTTGTAGACCTTTATTCCCTAGTCCTCTGCTGAAAATAGGCCATTGGCTCAGTCGGACTTTTCTAGTTATCAATGGACAAATAAAATAAAAATGAAACAGTAAAATATATACATGCATGCAAGCATACACACAAACACACACACACACACACACACACACACACACACACACACACACACACACACACACACACACACACTCACACACTGTTTATTAAATTTTAGAATTGACTCATGAAGAAATAATATTATATCCAGCCCTTGAGATCAACTGAGCTGACTTTGTCTGCTTTCTTTTGACTAATTTGGTTATTTTGTTTTCACTAGCATTTAAGTGATCACCAGGAATCGGTATTTCCTCTAGTCCCTTAGAAATAACTGTACTGTCTTGTGCCTCCTTTTTCTTAATTTGTGTTAGCCATGCCATATATGCAAATATTAAAATGATCACTAAACATTTGTAGTAGATCCATATCTTAGTTAACCCACCAAAGGCCCTTATTTTCAGTTTATTGTGAGTTTCCCTTCCCACAAACTTTGTGACATCCTCCTTAATGTCCTATCTGTTTTAAAGGATAAATTATTTAAGGGGGAGGGTTCTGAATTAGTGTACCTCATAATACCATTCCGTGTTTTACCTGAAGTCTAGTTGCCTAGACTTGATCTACATTCGAATACCTAGGTAATTGCGGCATTATTAATAATCCTAGGTCCATTTCCATTATAATGCGGAGCTTAATGTGCCTCAAGATGGTATTTCTTCAATCATTCCCTCAATATATAATCATTCTTATTACTATGCATAAGAGTGGGGATCATTTCTATTCATATTAGTAACATTTATTTGTGTGCCATTCTTTATTACAAGATCTATAAAATAGAGCGAGAGAGTCTACATCATAGAGATCATGTAGAACAACTATATCCGAAAAGTTTCCTGTGTCAAGAAAAGCACTCTCACTAATAATGGCATTTCCAACATTTTATCCTTCTTTTTCATTTTTTTTATGTGTTCACATTCACGTTATTATTATTATTATTATTATTATTATTATTATTATTAACCCAGCCACTGGGGATGCACAAGCCAGTGCATTACTTCTTGCTGGTCCCAAGCCGGGATAAATGGGGATGGTTAAATCAGGAAGGGCATCTGGTGTAAAACCTCTGTCAAATAACATATGCAGACAACAATACAGATTTCCATACCAGATCGGTTGAGGCCCGGGTTAACAACGATTGCCACCAGTACTGTTAGCCAACAGGGTGCAGGTGGAAATTGGGCTACTGTTGGCCGAAGGAGAAGAAGAGGGGGAAGGCATGCCCAAAAGCAGAAAGAGTGGAAGAAGGTTAGGAGTGTAGTAGTGAGGGTAGGAACTTTGAATGTTGGCAATATGACTGGTATAGGGAGAGAGCTAGCTGATATGATGGATAGAAGGAAAGTTGATATATTGTGTGTGCAGGAGACTAGATGGAAGGGGAGTAAGGCCAGGTGTATAGGAGATGGGTTCAAATTGTTCTATCATGGTGTGAATGGGAGAAGAAATGGGGTAGGGGTTATCCTGAAGGAACAGTATGCCAAGAGTGTTTTGGAGGTGAATAGAGTGTCAGATAGAGTAATGTTTATGAAGCTGGAAATTGATGGTGTAATGATGAATGTTGTTAGTGCAAGTTGGGTGTGCAATGGATGAGAAAGAAAAATTTTGGAGTGAGTTGGATGAAGTGGTGGTGAGTGTACTCAAGGGTGAGAGACTGGTGATTGGAGTGGATTTCAATGGGCATGTTGGTGAAGGGAACAGAGGGGATGAGGAAGTGATGGGCAGGTATGGTGTTAAGGAGAGGAATGCAGAAGGTCAGATGGTAGTGGATTTTGTGAAAAGGATGGGCATGGCTGTGGTGAATATGTATTTTAAGAAGAGGGAGGAGAATAGGGTGATGTACAAGAGCAGAGGAAGATGCACACAGGTGAATTATATCCTATGCAAGAGGGCCAATCTGAAGGAGATTGGAGACTGTAAAGTGGTAACAGGGGAAAGTGTAGTTAGGCAGCATAGAACGGTGGTCTGTATGATGACGTTGGTGATCAAGAAGAGGAGGACAAGTGTAAGAGCAGTGCCAAGGATCAAATGGTGGAAGTTGAAAAAGGGTGATTGTGAGGTGGAGTTCAGGGAAGAGTTAAAACAGGCACTGGGGGGCCGTGAAGAGTTATCAAATAGCTGGGTAACTACAGCAGAGATGGTAAGGGAGACAGCTAGAAAGGTGCGTGTCTATATTAAAACACCGAAAATTCAAAATGTCGCGTGTTCTAATATCGAACCCTATGAATCGAAAATGTGAAACATTGAACATTCAAAACAGTGAATTTTTTCATAGGGAAAAAATTTGCTGTTCCAAAACACATACACACAACACAAGCACACCAAACAAACAGCAATCCACACACATACACCTAAACTCTTACACCTAACCCTTCACTAAACTATACATACACCACTAACTATCCACTTACCTTAACCCAAACCCTAACCCTAAGGTCTGTCACTATCGCACAATCACCTCATGCGCGCCCTAACCCTAACTCATCTACCTCACCCTAACCCTCATGTCACACAATTGCACACTTACCTGACCCGCGCCCTAACCCTATCTCACCTAACCCGCCCTAACCCTCACGTCCACACAATCGCACACTTACCTGAACCCGACCTGTAACATTCCATTACAGCACTGAAAACACCAAATCAACAGAAATGGACAACCAAATTATTTCCCTAGGAAAAAAATCAGTTTTCTGTTTCTTTGATATTTTCAGCGTTCGCTGAAAACGGGTTGATATTAGAACACTCGAAATTTTGAAGGTTTGGTGTTCTGATATAGACACAAAGGTGCTTGGTGTGACATCTGGACAAAGGAAGGATGAAAAGGAGTCCTGGTGGTGGAATGAGGAAGTACAGGAGAGTATACAGAGGAAGAGGCTGGCGAAGAAGAAGTGGGATTGTCAGAGAGATGAAGAAAGTAGACAGGAGTATAAGGAGATGAAGAGCATGGCAAAGAGAGAGGTGGTGAAGGCTAAGGATAAGGCATATGTAGAGTTGTATGAAAGGTTGGACACTAAAGAGGGAGAAAAGGACCTGTACTGATTGGCTAAACAGAGGGACCGAGCTGGTAAAGATATGCAGCAGGTAAGGGTGAAAAAGGATAGTGAGGGAAATGTACTCACAAGCGAGGAAAGTGTGTTGAGCAGATGGAAAGAATACTTTGAGGGGCTGATGAATGAAGAGAATGAGAGAGAGAGAGAAGGTTGGATGATGTGGGGATAGTGAATTAGAAAGTGAAACAGATTAGCAAGGAGGAAGTACGGACAGCTATGAAGAGGATGAAGAATGGAAAGGCTGTTGGTCCAGATGACATACCAGTGGAAGCATGGAGGTGCTCAGGAGAAATGGCAGTGGAGTTTTTAACCAGATTGTTTAAGGAAATCTTGAAAAGTCAGAGGATGCCTGAGGAGTGGAGAAAAAGTGTTTTGGTACCTATTTTTAAGAATAAGGGTGATGTGCAGAGCTGTAGTAACTACAGAGGGATAAAACTGATCAGTCACAGCTTGAAGTTATGGGAAAGAGTGGTAGAGGCTAGGTTAAGAAGGGAGGTGATGAATAGTGATCAACAGTATGGTTTCATGCCAGGAAGGAGCACTACAGATGCGATGCTTGCTCTGACAGTGTTGATGGAGAAATATAGAGAAGGTCAGAAGGAGCTGCATTGTCTTTGTGGACTTGGAGAAAGCATATGATAGGGTGCCTAGAGAGGAGTTGTGGTATTGTATGAGGAAGTCAGGCGTGGCAGAGAAGTATGTAAGAGTGGTAAAGGATATGTATGAGGGTAGTGTGACAGTGGTGAAGTCTGCAGTGGGAGTGACAGATGCGTTTAAGGTGGAGGTCAGATTACATCAAGGATCAGCTCTGAGCCCTTTCTTATTTGCAATGGTGATGGACATGTTGGCAGACGAGATCAGACAGGAGACCTCATGGACTATGATGTTTGCAGATGAAATTGTGATCTGTAGTGAGAGTAGGGACCAGGTTCAGGAGACCCTGGAGAGGTGGAGATATGCTCTAGAGAGTAGAGGAATGAAGGTCAGCAGGACTAAGACAGAATATGTGTGTGTGAATGAGAGGGAGAATAGAGGAATGGTGAAGATACAGGGAGTAGAGTTGGTGAAGGTGGATGAGTTTAAGTACTTGGGATCAACAGTTCAGAGTAATCATGAGTGTGGAAGAGAGGTGAAGAAGAGAGTACAGGCAGGGTGGAATGGGTGGAGAAGAGTGTCAGGAGTGATTTGTGACAGACGGGTACTATTAAGAGTGAAAGGGAAGGTCTACAAGAGGGTAGTGAGACCAGCTATGTTGTATGGGTTGAAGATAGTGGCATTGACAAAAAGGCAGGAGTCAGACCTGGAAGTGGCAGAGATAAAGATGTTAAGGTTTGCACTGGGTGTGACAAGGATGGACAGGATTAGGAATCAGTATATTAGAGGGTCAGCTCAGGTTGGACGGTTTGGAGACAAAGTCAGAGAGGGGAGACTGCATTGGTTTGGACATGTGCTGAGGAGGGATGCTGGGTATATTGGGAAAAGGATGCTAAGGATGGAGCTGCCAGGTAAGAGGAAAAGAGGAAGGCCTAAGATAAGGTTTATGGATGTGATGAGAGAGGACATGCAGGTGGTTGGTGTGACAGAGCAATATGCAGAGGACAGGAAAAAATGGAAACAGATGATCCGCTGTGGCGACCCCTAATGAGAACAGCCGAAAGAGAATAATATTATTATTATTATTATTATTACTTCCTCAATCCTATTATTTATTTAAGCCATCAGATTGAAGCAGATGTATGTATCAGTTGATACCAACATTCTTACACTTACATTTGCATTACTGTCATCCTTCTAGGATCTTACAATTCAGATATTGTTCAAAGAGCAGTTCCATAAATATAATTGCATTCCTTACTGTGCATTTTACATTATAAAATGCATTATCATTTCTGCAATTTGCAGTCATTTGCATGGCAATTACAGAATGTCAGTTCCCAACTATTAACATATATATGACAGTCAATACTCTCAATTAACTTATTTAATTAGGTTGTCCACCTCATAAGAAATAATAGAGTCCATTCGGATTGTGCATGCAAGTTCTTATTATAAGATGGTAAGGGTAGAGGAATTAAAATAGTTCTTCTCAATATAAGGCAGTTGTGTGTCCAAAACTGACAAGGAAAACCTTAATAATAAGTAATGTCATTATCTGTGTGAACAATGTCACTAAGCTATCAACTAGACACAGGAATATTAATTTTCCATGGTTTATGGAACTGCAGTAAACAAAAATAACTTGGATAGGTCAAAAAAACTATAATAAATCTGCAAAAAAAATAGTATATAAAAATAATATACAGAAGTCACTGTACCCAGAATAGCAACAGATAAGTCAAAATCACGAGTAAACATCAAAACTGGCAGAATCATTTTCCTTAAACGAGGCACACAGGATCAAAATCAATACACATCTTCTTGCTTTATATGTACTCAGCTTAAGAAAAAAATTGCTGTAATGAAAATAAAATGATACAACAATTAAATTCTGTAAACTTGTGAATAATAAACAATGAAATTAAATGGTTAGCATTCAAGCAATAAAATAACTTCTAAACTATGTAAATATAGAAACCTTATAAAAAGGAAAGCGTTATTAATGTAAACCTGTTAAACTGCTGAGAATAAATTGCAACAAGTGGCTTCAAAAGAAATATATATTTCAATGCACTAAAACTCTAGTGCAGCATGCGACCACCTAGCTTTTCATTATACATCTTTAAATGAATGCTTTATTATACTTTAATTGAATTCATTGACTCTAATATGATAAATACACCCCTTTCTTCCATAAATCTTATTGACAGTTCATTGCACGGATTCAGTACATTTTTATCTACACCATTTCTCCTCTCTCTCTTCCTGTTTTCAATGAATAAAATGTTATGTTCCTGTAGGCTGGTTTAATAGTGTTTCTTGGGTTGTGTGTCTTGTATTCAATCTTAGTTGTATTGCACTTTCTATTTTTTTTTTTTTTTGCTGATGGTTACTTTTGTTTTTGAACATTCATTATATAAAGTTATATATGTGAATATTGTTAAATTATCATTTCTATTGTGCAAAATAGCTGTAATTACACTGCCTGGATGAGGTCCTTTGATTTCATTTCCAAGATCCCCTTTCCTCCTCAACATCATCTATTTGTTGATAGTCTATAAAAGTGCATACCTAAAAACTAAAAAGACATGTCCTGTTGTAATAGTTTTGTGATTTATGATCTTAATATTTTCTCTCAACTGTTTAATTTTGACTTATTTCTGCCTGTATATAAATAATAATATGCCATGTGCCTAAAAAAAATAATTTATTTATTTATTTTATTTATTTTACATTTGTTGACTGGGCTAGTCCTACTGGATATATGTCCATTTTCAGCGGAGGCCCAGGGAGAGAAGCTCCACACTTCAGAATAGAATCACAATAACATAAGTACATTACTAAGATTTAGCAAATTTTACTAGTAAATTACATTTTAGCTTAAGAGTAAGGAAAAAATCTTCTAAGCTACATAACACATGTGATATACACACAACAAAATATAAAGTAAGTGAAATCGAGCACTATTTGAACTTTAAAAAGGTTATACAAACAATAATGTTAGTAAAAAAAAGAATAGTCTGTGTGAGTGAGAAGATTAGTGTTTGGAGACAGTGGAGGTAGTTAGTCTGAGTTTGCACAGGGGCATAGCCAGTGCGATTTAATGTATAGCTTGAATTTGAATTTAAATAGGGTTTTTGAAGGTAGGGAGGTTAGATCAGTAGGGAGGGAGTTCCAGGTTTTACCCACTGTGTTAGAGAATAGAGAGTCTCCAGCCAGATTGTTGGTTTTACTTATCTTTACCATTAATTTATTTGATGAGCGCAGGGTCTTAAGGTTATTATAGAGGGTGATTAGATTAGTTAGTATTGGAGTAGTTGTAGGATGAAACAGTATCTTATGGGCAATAGTTAGCTGGTTTGATAGAATAAGATTTGGCAATTCTAACCACCCTAATTGATTAAGATTGTTACAGTGATGGGTTCTATAGGCAGACCCAGTTGCAAATCTGGCAATATTATTGTAGGAGCTAGCCAGCTTATTCAGATTGCTTTTGCATAGTTTGGTATAGATAGGGGATGCATATAGTAGGGTTGAGATAAGGTGGGTGCGGGCAATGGTGGTCCTGGCTAGTGAGGTAAGAAAGGGTTTGAGCCTATAGAGGGAACCTAGTTTTTTGTTTACTGTTTTTATAGTGTTTCCAGGTAAGAATAATTTCTATGTTGACAACATCCAGTGTTGTTAATATGTGGCTCGAAGGTGAGGTTGTTGTCAATTAGTACACCAAGTAGTTTTGTAGTAGAGTCCGGAGATATGATTGTACCATTGCTAGATGTGACTGTGAAATGCAGTGGGGGGGAGCTCTGCGGGTGGGAGTAAATAGTAGCATTTTTGGTTTTTTTGGGTTAAGGATGAGACATTGTTGAAGAAGCCAATTCTCTACTGTCTTAAACATGTCTTGGGTTAGGGAATGAAGTTGTGATAGTGAAGAGGCTGAGGATATTAGTGTGGAGTCATCCACATATTGGATACAGGTGGCTTGAGGTAATACAGAGTGTAGGTCGTTAGTAAAAATAGAAAAGAAAAGAGGACCCAATATGGAGCCTTGAGGGACACCAAGGGCAATTGGTAGGTGGGAAGACAAGTTATTCTCCCATAGTACAGCCTGTTGCCTATTATTTAGATAGGATTGGAACCATTGTATAGTAAGTGGATCCAGTGAGAAGTTGCCAAGTATGTTTATGAGTAGCTGGTGGTTGACCATGTCGAAGGCTTTTGACAGGTCAATGACGAGGGCTGAGGATAGAGTGTTACTATTACGGTTTTTATTAATGACATCGGTGGGGCTGAGGATAGAGTATTGATATTACGTTTTTTGTTAATGACATCAGTGAAGGAAAGAAGAGCAGACGAGGCGCTGTGAAATGGTCGGAATCCATGCTGGCAGGTAGCTAGTAGGCTGTTTGCTAGGAGGTGGTTTAATAGTTGTTTATGAATGCACTTCTCCATGATTTTTGCTAGAGGGGATAATATGGCTACAGGCCTATAGTTAGAAAAGTCTTTGGAATTACCACCTTTATGCAGGGGGATGACATGTGAGATTTTCCAGATAGATGGAATAGTTCCTTCAGAAATAGTTCTGTTAATGAGGATGGATATGGGGTAGGCTATAGCTTTGGCTGCTTTTTGGAGGTATTCTGCAGAGAGTAGATCTGCAGAGAGGGTGGTGGATTTAAGTTTCTTGATATGGGTGCAGACAAAGGATCTAGGAATGGGTTGGAATTGAAATATTGGGGGGGCTGTTAGGGATAATATTGAAAGGAGATGCAGTGTCAGGGGATAGCTGATTGGCCAAAGATTGAATGGTGTCTGTGAAGAAAGTGTTAAAAGAATTGGAAATTTGGTTAGAGCTGAGGAGATTGGAGCCTAAGGGGGTGGGTGTGATTGAGTGACCTGGGTGCAAGAGTTTATTTATACCTGGCCAGAATTTTTGAGGTTTATTTTGGTGGGTTTGTTAGAGGTGGCAGTAATAGTTTCTTTTATCTGACAATATGGCTTTTTTAGTTTCATTTCTTGATTGTCTAAATTTTAGTTGATCTGCCAGGTATTTGGTTGTACACCAGCTAGCCCAGAGTTTGTTTTTATGGAGGATTTTTTGTTTGGTAGTTTTGGTGAGCCAAGGGGCTGGTTTAGACCTACTTCTTACTATACGAATTGGGGCACGGTAGTCTAGAATGGTTAAAAATTTAGAGTTAAAGTATTTAATGGCTTTTTCTAATGGTAGGTGTTTCAGGGGTGACCAGTCACAAGCTGCAAGTTCTTTTTGAAAGCTGTCAGGGTTAAAATTTTTATTACATCTTATTTTCTTATATATGGTTGGGTTTGGGGTATCAGTCTTATACCTGATTAAGAAGGTGAGTGAGTGATCAATTATATCTTCTGGAAGGGTCCTTACTTTGTAAGATTGGTTTTGACTGTTTGTGAGAATACATTCTAGGGTGCTGTCATTATTATTATGTTTATTGGTTCTAGTTTGGACTGTAATGGTTTGTATAGAACCATGTAGGTTGATGTGGGTAGAAGGCTGTTCTGATGTGCAAGACATCCAGTTTATATTAAAGTCACCAAGTATTATGGTTTCTTGTGGGTAGGTGGTGGACAGCCAACTTAGGATACCTTCTAAGGTTTTGATATTGTTGCCTGGGGGAAGGTAAATACAGATTATGTAAATGGATTTACATTTGTTAAGTTGAACTTTAGAGATAAGAATTTCTGTGTTGCTAGTTAGGGGAGGTTTAGACTCAATGGAGGTGATTTGTAATTCAGATTTATATAAGATAGCTACTCCTCCATCTTTCTTAGAGTTATGGTCCAGTCACAGGATGCTGTAACCAGGGGGAATAACTGTAGTATCTTGTATGGTTGGTTTGAGCCATGTTTCAGAGAGGCGGAGGATGTCAAATTAATGTACATCCATGAGGACATGTAGGTGAGCAACTTTATTGTTTATGCTTCGAATATTGAGATGGGCTATCAGGAGAGAGTTGGAGGGTCTGTTGATCAGGTGTGCATTAATAGAATTTGGGGTGCTAGGCTTGATGGAAGTGGTAGAATTTGGGCCAGGGTTTGGGTGTACATCACTATCAATTAGGGAGTGGACTTGTATTGCCAGAGTGAGTGCTATTCCTTCACATGTTAGGTTCTGGGGTTTTCTAGCTCTAGGGCTGTAGTATGTGATGTGAGTGAGCCTATGAAATGTGGATGATAAATACTTTGGTGGATAGGATGTGTAATTGTGGCTATGAGGGATGATGAATGTTGGTGTGGAGGTTTGTTTCATGGGGTTATGAAAGTGTAGGTAGTTAAGGTGTTCATAGGAAGTAAGTAGATAGGGTATAGCTAAAAGAGGTAGAAGTGATATTAGGAGTAAGGGTTTAAAGTGTATATAGGTAGTGTTAGGTGATATTGTAGAAGTGTAGTGTGTAGGTAAGCATACAGGGATGGGTGCTGATAGAGATTGAATGGTGGAAGGTAGGCTGTAGCACTTTAAGGGGTTGGTCTATGTGATTGCTTGTATTGACAGGGGGTGTGGTTAGTGTGTATAAATGTAGTAGCACTGGGGGCAGGTGAGATTTGGGGGCAGGGTAGGGGAGCAGTGTGAGCCCGCAGGGTGAATGGAGTGGGTAGAGCCACAGAAGGAGTGAGCCCTAGGAGAACAATCAGTGGAGAGCTGTTTGTTAAGGTAAGTGTAAGGTAGTGAAAGTTGGGAGATGTTAGTCTTGATAGTAGGGATAGAGGGAGTATTTAACTGATACAGAATAAGAAGATGTAGGGATAGAGTAGAACTATAACTCTATGAGCTTGAGATACTATGTTACTGAGAGAAGAGTTTAAAGACAGAAAGATAGTTTAGGACAAAGGTGCCACCTAGTGGCCAATGTCAAATTAGCTACAATAGTTCCCTTTAGGAGGTAGTAGGTATTGGAATTGGAATTTGAGGAGGAGGGAAGAATATTATGTATTTACAAAGGTATAGGAGAGAAAGTGGGCTAGGAAGGAGAAAATGATGGTAGTGGCTGCTGGATGCCCCAGCAGGGGAGTATACTTTAAAAGCTACAATAAATTATACAATGTTACTGAATTGTTACAATCTATTCTTCTTGATGACTAGATTCTGTTAAAATACATTTGGACAACATATTTATTTTGCAAAAGCATATTCATTTTCTATCTCACAATTAATATACGCAGTCAGCCTGCCTCAGGTCCTCCTTTTATATATATATATATATAAATATGTGTATATATATATATATATATATATATATATATATATATATATATATATATATATATATATATATATATATATACACACACATATATATACCTATATCTATATATGCATCTGTCTGTTCGTATATCTGATATCATGAGCTATGACACACCTGTCATCACTTGTCCCATTTCGGACATGTTAAACACTGTACAACCTTGTTTCTGGCAGAAATGCCCAGTGTTCTACTAGGGAGAAATTCAAAGGTTACCAAAGTGTTAGAGTTGAATGAAGCCTCCACAGGTAGCACTGCAATGGTCTACTAGATAACACTGATGCAGGTGTGGTTGTCCAGTGACACTCCTGATGTAAATCGGCCAAATGCACTGCCTTAGAGCTATACTCAGTGGACCAGATGGTGTTTTGCAGCAATTCAAAATCAACTCTGCCACCCTGTTTTAGAGTACAGAGATGGGAACAGAGGAACAGACAGCGCCACAGCAGATGGCATTGCAAGTGGACACGTTTATGTGTCTGTGTGTGCACATGTAGGTCAATGACTGTAAGTATCTCTGTGTCTGTATATGTCTGTAGTGCTGTACAAGTGTCTATGTAACTGTCTGTATGTACAAGTGTCTATGCAACTGTCTGTGTGTGTGTGTGTGTGTGTGTGTGTGTGTGTGTGTGTGTGTGTGTGTGTGTGTGTGTGTGTGTGTGTGTGTGTGTGTGTGTGTGTGTGTGTGTGAGTGTGTGTGTGTGTGTGTGTGTGTGTGTGTGTGTGCGTGTGTGTGCGTGTGTGCATGTGCATTTGTGTGCGTGTGTGCATGTGTGTTTGTGTGTGTGTGTGTGTGTGTGTGTGTGTGTGTGTGTGTGTGTGTGTGTGTGTGTGTGTGTGTGAGTGTGTGGCTGTACAACAAACTTGAAGTTAGGTATGCATACACTAATGTATTCATTCCAACTGTACTAGTGGTTTGATTCAGACCCATGCCAAGGAGCCACTAGAGAGGTGAGCATGAGGAGATTTAGAGTCACTTGAATGTATACAGAGAGACACACAACTAAGACCAGCATGTTAAGCACAGACAGAAAGTTCTTAAGATGTTCTTAATATATTGCTAATATTAAGAAACACAATTAATAAATCCAAAAGGAGTGCAGTCCCAGGAAGGAAGATCTCCAAACAGTTAAAACCAGCTTTTATTGTCACAAGACACACACAAAACACTTTGACATTAACGCTCTTCCAAAATAAAAAATTGTATGTAAATAAAAGTGATATAACCAGAAACACAATTAATTATAGTGCTGAAAAACTGAATGTTTTACCACAGTGTGCTCCAACTCCCAGCTTGCCTGGATACCCCTTTTCACTTAGGCACAATAAATAATCCCCAGGATTCAGTAAGATCTGCACAGTGTGCAGGAATAGTGCAGGAGCTGCTGGAGGCAATATGGCCACTGAGAGATCCAGGAACAAACTCCCGGGATGTGCACGTGCGCTCCTGCACTATTCCTGCATGGACACAGCTCCTGTAAGCTAATTACCCCATTTGCAGGTGAAAACTATGCAAATGAGGTGAATTAGCAATCCAGGAAGCTGGCGGCCATCCATGCAGGACTAGTGTAAACTGTAGAAATGTACTCGGTTAGTAACCAAGTACATTTCTGCAACTTTAAAACGGAGCCATGACAGCTCCAAATAAAGGGTGTATAAAATGTGTAAAGCATGACAATGGACAAATATATGGCCATTGACATGGAAACCAGTTGGAAAAAAATTAATTTTTTTTTTGGCCGATTTTGGCTGTTTAATTGTAGGGCAGTGGCGCGCAAATTGGATCAGATGGAAAATAAAAGAAAATCCCTGAAAAAAGCTTTCTCTGCAAAATCACAATTTTTCCATTATAGTCAATGGCAGGCAGATGACAAGGCCAGTGAATAGTGGTTGCTAAGTGGGAAGGCTCAGTGTGGGAATTGTAACTAGGCATTTGCAGGCAATCCTATGCAAATGAGAGGAATGATACTGAATCACAGATCTCCCCTCATGGCTAGCCTGCACCCAACCATGTAGGTGCAGGAAGACCATGGTGCAAGCCTAAGAGCTAGCTGACATCACAGAGGGCTATGCCAGGTGTACTGTAAGCTTATTGGAGCCCTGTAGCTTGAGTTTGCCCTTAGCTTAGCAGTGCTAAGGAAGGGGGTGTGTCTGAAGCTGCCAAGCACACTTTACATTGCCTAAATGGGTGTGTGCGCCGTTTTAAACCAAAAAAAAAAAAAAAAAGTAAACCAGGAAATAGCAACTCCGTTCACATCTGAGCACTGTGTAAACACAGTGCACCTTGGGGCTTAAACAGGAAGGCAATGGGAATGGAAAACAGCAGTAGGAAGGTAGTCAAGGAGAACTAGCATAGCTGGTAGGTGAAATTATCAGAATCAGCCAATTACACAGGCAGCAGCCCAGCACACTACTATAAACGGTGCAAACACCTTTTCCTCTGTTTTTTTCCCACAAACTCTACACCACCGGTGTACACAAACGGGGAAATTTTACCTAACAAAAGCAACAAAATGATAGGGGCTGCATTCACTATCATAAATCAACATGGGGAAGAGGCTGAGGGTGGTGAGAATGAGAATGCTGATGGCCAACCCACAGTGAAGAGAAGGAAAAGAATGTACAGACCCAGAGTAACCTATCATTGGCTACATGAGTTGGAGATAGTGGAGCACTACAGGGTGGACAGGGACCTCCTACAGCAAAATGTTGAGCTGTGCCAGCCACGCCTCACACACAGAACCAACAGAGGGGAACCCATCCCAGTGGATACCAAGGTATTAAGAATACTAGCCACATGTACCTTCCAAAGGCCAACTGGGGATATCATGGGGATCTCGCAGGCATCAGCATCCAGGGTCCTCCACCAGTTCCTGGATGTCATGTCAGCACATGCCAGTGAGCACATATATTTCCTCAACACCTGGGAGGCGTTGACCAGCAATATGCATATCTTCCACCAAATAGCAGAATACCCTGAGGTAGTGGGTGCTATAGATTGCACACACATATACATCGAAGCACCACCTGGTGAGCGGGGTAGAGTCTACATAAACCACAAGGGCTTTACCTCCATCAACTGCCAAGTCATGTGCGATGCCCAGGGCATTATAATGAATGTGCGTACTGGCAGCCCTGGAAGCTATCATGACTCCCACATCTGGCATATAATGCAGCTGTACCAGAGATTTGCCATTGGAGACATCCCATATGGCCACCTAGTGGGGGATGCTGGTTACCCACTGGAGCCATGGCTGATGACACGCATCAGAAATAAACACACACACCCGAACAAGAACTCCATAATGATGCACACGCACAGACCAGAATCATAATTGAGCATGTGTTTGGGATGCTCAAGTCATGGTTCCAGTGCTTGGACATATCCGGTGGAGCCTTGCAGTACTCACCAGCTATATGTACCCAAATTGTCATTCTATGCGCCATGCTACACAATATGATCCTGTGGAAACAGCTGAAGCAGGAACAGCACAGGTCAGAGCCACACAGCCCAGCACCAATGTTAAGGCCTGCGCAGGCACAAAGTGACTCAGAGGAGGAACAACCTGAGCCTGCCCCAGTAGGCAGAAGGAGGCATGCCCAGTATGCCCAGGCCTTGGCAAAGAGGCTACGCATAGCACATACACTGACATGGTAGGAACCCAGGGAATGACACCTCTCTCTGACTTGCACATACAGTAAAAGGGATGCCAAACATGACACTACCTGTACTTAACCATGTATAGGGAGTGTACTATGTGCATCCGACATAGTCAGCCCTCCAGCACCATCCTCAGTACTGGCAGAGCCACAAGGTAAGTCACTCTCCCTATCAATTGCTGAATGGAGTAGTATGTTCTGCTACTTGTATCTGTGGTATGGATGTGAGCATGTAAGGGAATCAGGTGGCTGAATGGGATGCCAGCAGATAGTAGACACCTATATCAGCAGCATGAAATCTGTAACAAATACTGGTGTTAACATAGTAGCCAGTACTAGACAAGGTGATGAAACCCACTGCAGGAAATGTGGTGGGCCAAATGTGTGTCCATAGTACACACAAATGCAAGTCAGTGAGGCTCACATACCCGACAACAGTCTCAGCCAGCAGGACAGGCATAGACAAACACAAAGAAAGGCTGTGCTAAGGCCTCTGATTGATGGCTATGGAGAACAGCCCCCCTCCAGACCTACACAGACAGACTACAACAGGTCAGGCAGTGGGATGTTAGTTCTGAAGGGTAAGAAGTCTGAAACTGAAATGTAGGTCAATAAAACCTAAGAACTGTAGTACACTGATATGCCTCTAGTCTGCATGATAGGTCAGAATACAGAATGAAGTGGAGTACCTGAAATACCAGTACAGTCATAGCAAATGTGTACAGTTGTCAGGTGTGCCCCCTCCCCACAATCCTATGTAGAAATGTAGTAACATGTATGTGTAGGTATAATAACAGTGGACCACAGATTACCTGAACTGGCCGACGTAGCAGGATAGATTGTAGCACGTGTACAATATGCAGGGCTGTGTGTTGTATATTGTGTGAGAGTGGTCAGGATGTAGGCATGGTGGGTTGTGTCCTGGTGGCCATTGGCCAGTACTGCTGATGACAGGGCCAAGTTCTCACAACTGCAGTGCCAAACAGAATGCATCCCAGCAAGTCACATTCCAGCAGTAAGCCATACTAATTGCTCAGATGTAATATCTGTCACCATCTGAAAGATAGACATGGTATGAATGTGGACCAAGACATACAAACAGTACACAGGTGGAAGTACCCTAGACAGAGAGTGCATAAAATGTTACTGTCAAATGGACACACCTTTGGAATTGTACATACAGGTTAGCAGCACTTTAGTTGGGTTTGTAGTATGGAAAACTGATGTCATCTAACCAAACACTGGCAGACCACAAAGTCACAGGTATGAAGTACTGAGAAACTGCTGATGTCCCTGCACAAGCCAGCATAAGTGGAATGCCCCACGTATAAATCTGTGAGTCAGCTGCAAGTAGCTTCCATAGCACACATGGACCCATCTCACCCCACCATCAGCCACAGGTACCTCACAGGTCTTATCCCTGCTGTTGGGAATGAGTACAGTATGACCCCCAACTCTGAATGGGAATAGTCACAGAATGCAGCATGTTGAAGAGGTGTCCCATGCAGGTGTGTCCCTACCTGTAAGCAGCACCCTGCCAGCATCCACACCACTGGATCAATAAGTACAGAAACTACTGACATTAACACCTTGCACACCTACTCTGTCACCCCAGGGGAATATAGTGGCTTGCAGCCTGGGACTGTAGGAGTGACACAATACAATGGCCTGATACCAATGGCCTGCATCACTACCAAATGCCCTACAGTCCTCTGTCAAAGACCTGTGTCTCACCCGTACTGCTTTTTTAATTTCTCCATGTCTTTTGAGTTTCTAATACCATGATGGGAATGGGCCCCATTCCTAAGTCAAGTACAGTTAAAATTCATGAAATTAGTATTGTGTCACTCTTTGATGTTAGCCAAAAGTGCTCTTCGCAGCACCCACAATGTGCCCAGTAATGACTCCTGCAATTCGTATGGTGTTACATGAATTGGTAACATATCTAAATATGACTGTAAATTCTTTTTTATAAGAGCAGTTGCTCCTACTACTATTGGAACTGTCTGGGTATCTTTTTTCCACATGGCTCTCATTTCTGCCTGTGGATGGAGTTATTTTATGACTTTGTGTCTCTCTGTACGCAAGACACTGTAGTCACTAGGTGTGGCGATTTCAATGATCAATGCTACTTTTGTCTTCTTTTCTTGGACCACTATATCCGGTTTTCTAGCATCTATCTTTTGGACTATTGGTATTGGGTGATCCCATGTGATGTAAACTTCATCATTTTCTATGATTCTCTGTGGCTCATGGTTCCAGTGTTTTTCAGCCACTTCGAAACCATAATGTTTGCATAATTTCCAGTGTAACAATATCACCACATTATTATGCCTTTCAGTATACAGTCCCTCTGCCATTAGAGAGTCTTAACCAGCAATGGGGTGTGTGACTGTTTCTAATTCGGTTCCACAAAACCTGCATATATATGTTTCTCCCACATGTTCAATGGACTTAGTAAACCAGTGTGTATGCAGCCCACTATCTTGGGCTGCCAATATTAATCTTTCATTTCTTGATGTAAATTCACCTCTCCTTAATCATTCCTGCGTTTGTTCTTGATCAACATGAGGCTCTTCCAGAAGTTTTCTATACTTGCAACTATATTTATGTTTCTTCCACATTACTTGCCTTCTCTCCTGGTCCTTCACCTTATATTCTTTCTTTTGTTTTTAGCACTTTCAGTTGCTGCCTGGTTTTTATCCACTTCTGGTTTGATTTCCATTCCTGCTTGACGTTGATATGCTTCTGCTAAATTAAGCAGAGATGTCATCTTAGATTTATTCTCCTCATGTTTCAAAACTTTTACCACATTAGGATCTTGTGAGGTCAGTAGATATGTGAGGAGTCCCACGATTGCAGATCTATTCATGTAATCAATTTCAAGCAGGCCCATCCCTCCTTCAGAACGGGGAATATATAATCTTGGTATACACTGATTTTTATAAATCATTTGGTGAACATGAAGCATCCTTCTTGTTTTAATATCCAATCTATCCAACACTTTTTGGGGCCAGTAAATCACTCCAGAACTATAAGTTAGGACAGGAAGAGAAAATTGATTTATAGCTTGGATCTTGTTCCTAGGTGTCAATGCTGTTTTAAGGATTAATTTAAGTCTTCTAAAGTACTCCTTACTAAGCTTTATTCACATTTGTTCATGTTTTATTGTTGATCCTTCAACAATTCCCAAGTATTTATACACCCCCTCTTGCTCAAGTTCTTTTATATCACATTCTTGTCCCAAACTGATGTTTTCCTTGTGCTGTAATTTTCCTTTTTATAGGTTGCTTTTGCACATTTACCAAGACCGAATGGCATTAAAATATCATCTGAGAATGTTTTGACAACCTGCAACTGTGCTTTCAGTTCCTTATCTGATGAGCTATACAATTTTAAATCACTGACAAAGAGAAGATGCGAAGTCATTAGACTTTGTTGTTTTCTAGAAGCTAAATTATAGCCATGACCTAAGCTGTTAAGTAAACAGCTTAATGGATTAATGGCAAGGCAAAATAGCAACGGTGACAGGGAGTCACCCTGGAATATCTCCCTTTGGATTTTTATCTCTGGGAAAATAATCTGTCCTTTATCATGGCTTAACTGCAAAGTGGTCTGCCACTATTTCATGGTTACTGTAATGTAATCAATCAGTGTAGGATGTACCTTATACATTTTTAGGCACTCTTTTATCCATAAATGTGGGATACTATCAAATGCTTTTTTATAGTAAATCTATGCCATACTTAGATTCTTCCCTTTCTTACAGTTTTCCACTATAACTTTAACAACAAATGATCCTTCGTTACATATGACTTTTTTTATTGCCCTTTTGTTCTACTGCCATAATTGAGTTTTCTTCTAAATGACTATAAACTCTGTTGGCGTCAATCCCCGTGTATAGTTTATATGTCGTCGGAAGACAAGTTATTGGTCTATAATTTTTAGGGTAGCTAGCAGGTTCACTCTTAAGTAAGAGCATTGTTTTTCCTTTTGTTAACCATTGTGGTGTCTGCTTGGGGTGTGCATATAAATAGTTCTTACTCATAGCTAGATCCTCATGTAAAGAAGTTAATACTTTAAGCCAAAAGTTACATACTGCATCTGGGCCTGGGGTTTTCCAATTAGAGGCTTTTCTCAACTTTGTTTCAATCTCTCTGGCTGTTATTTCATCCCATTTCATATCCTGCACCTTTAAACTTCTTATTCTTTCTTTCACTTCTATCCATTTAGCATCTTTGTTAAGTTCCTCAGGGTCTTCATAGATACTGCTCCAAAATGTATCTACTTCCTCTTTTTTTCGGCGGTTTATCAATTCCTTTTACCTTATTTCCCAATTCCCTATAAAACTTTTTTGGGTCATTAGTAAATTGCTTATTTTGTGCTTTTCCCTTATACTTATCTTTGTATCTTCTGAGACTTTCCGCCTGTGTTGAGATTTTTAGTTCTTTATCTCCAAAAGTAAGACGTTGTCCTGTTCGATTCTCAGCTAGAGCGTCTTCTGTGTGGAGACATGCATGAATGGGTGCACCTTCATTGAAGGTTGTGTGACAGGGCCGGCAACTCAGCACGTAAAAATCTACTGCCAATAATTAGTGGACTGGACTTCCGCTGTGGCGACCCCTAACCGGGAAAAAGCCGAAAGACACAACAACAACAACATCTCCAAAAATGCATAACAGATCCTGGTCTGTTTTAATACTGCGCATTGCTTTTATCAAATCTATCTTTCTTAATATTTTTGCTGATCTGTTCCCTCTTCTATAATCATCTAACAATGACACTGCCAATGTATGCTATCTCATGGACTCCCAAATAACATAACACAGTCCACAGAACCCAATTGCAAGGCCATGTCGACAAATCCCAGTAGCATGTCCACCATGTCCTACTGCATGAACTGTGGACCAACCCCTAAATACTGCTAGGATGAAGTGATAACTATAGGGAACTTATCAGATAATGTTTGCATAATGTTCAGAAGAACATAGAATAATCGGGGGTTGGGGTAGAAGCATGGATGCCATGGAGTGTGTGAAGTCAGAAACTCAGCTGTGTGCACATACTATCCCTGCCTGCAAACACAGGAATGGGTGGCTAAAAACCAGCTTGTAAACCACAATGTGAAGAGGTAATGACCAGAAATATGAGCCCTGACTCTGGGTAACCTGTGTGAATCTGTACAGCTGTGAGGTATGGCCGCAGCAGGATATGGCCATACTGTCATGTCGATGGATGTACAAGCATGGGATCCTCAGCCACCACTGTACCAAGGAGCTGAACCATTTACACGGACCCATCATCAAGTGTCTGCAGCTTCCCCTCCAAAATGGCATGATTTTGCAAGAATATGTAGGCTGCAGACCTCAGCACTGGACACAGCTTCATTCACCCTGTGTTCCCCAGGAAATCACTGCAAGCAAATATGTATATCTGACAGTAGTTGATGACATAAAACATCACAGTGTAAAACAGTACATATGTCTCTGCTAACACCAAAACCATGTATCAGAAGCAGCACAGACACAATTACTTACAGTAGCCCACTATCCTTTGTGCCTACCGATCTACAGATATCCTGCAGAAACAGGTTGCTAGCTGTAGGTGTAGAACACAAAAGTCTGTACTGGAGTACAACCTACCTGGAATGGATTCACACATTCAATACAGAAGGTCATACCTGGCATGCTCCCACACTTACAGAAATGAAGCCCATGTCTGGTAACAACAGTGGACTATACATATCTGGCAGGTGCAAATGTTTGTGCACACACTCCACAATGCATACCAGTCATGCTTTGCACACACATTGGATAGGAATACACGCATATATCCAAGGACAACACACTATAATAGGCCAAATTTACACATACATAGATGTGTGGAAGAGAGTGACAGACAGTGACAAAGAGCCTCCCATCATGAGGCCTGCCTCACCCAGCACACATCCATATGGCTAAAACCACATGATGTGCAAATGCCAATCAGTGTTGGCATTTGCCTCTGGTATCCCTCAGTACTATAGTGTCTGTGGTGCTTGTGATAACTGTGTAATATGAATGTACAAGTCATTATTCATCTAGCAGTTGTATACATGTGCCTGTTAAATGTAAACCTGTGTGTGACTGAGTGTTGTGTGTGTGCTTCCAGATGAATGGTTTATGGCCCATTCACACACACTGCACTCCCCATTGCCCTACTTTGGCAAGCCTGCTGATGTCATTCACCTTGAAATACACCTTTGGGGAAGGAGTAGCCCTACAAGCTCTGTGGTGCATGCTATAACTGCATAATGCTAAAGTGTGATGTATTAGTTAGGTAGGAGTTCTAATCCCAGACATGGCAACAATGAGACTGCATGTGTGTGGTTGGTTGTGTGTGTAGGGATCAATTATTTTGTGGCCATTCACAGTCACTACACTCTCCATTGCCCTACTTTGGCAAGCCTGCTGATGTCACTCACCTTGAAATACACCTTTGGGAAAAAGTAGCCCTATAATCTAATCTCTGTGGTGCATCTTGTAACTGCATAATGCTATAATGTGATGTACTAGTTAGATAGGAGTTCTAATCCCAGACATGGTGACTGTGTGGGTGCGTGTGTGTGTGTGTGTGTGTGTGTGTGTGTGTGTGTGTGTGTGTGTGTGTGTGTGAGTGTGTGTGTGTCTGTGTGTGCGTAGGCATCAATGCATTTGTGGGCATTCACAGTCACTAGGTACACTGAAAAATGGAGAACATCGATATCTGTGCTATAACAAAGACCTGGTTCAAGGCTCCAGACAGCACCCCTGAAATACCAGGCTACAACTCTTACCACACCTGTTGGCCAACAAACCAGGACTCAAACACTAAAGGTGGAGCAGTGTCCATATTCACCAAGGATATTCACACCACCAGGCTAGTTGCCATAAACAATGCATCTGAAATTCTCCAGGTGCAACTAACACTAGATAAGACTCCAATCCAAATTGTATAGCTTGCTACAGATCACCCACCATGCCCAAAGATTCTTACTACACCTTTCTAAACATACTGGAAAATATTATGATACAACCAAACACCCTAATACTGAGTGATTTCAACTACTCTGCCATTAACTGGGAAAAGTACTCGTGTACCAACACCTTAGCCCAACAGTTCTTAGAATTCATAATTCCCAATGTCCTTGATCAGCTAACCCATAGTCCCACTAGGGGCTCCAATATCCTAGACCTGTTCATTACCAACATGGGAAATCAATGCTCCACACCTATGGTCACCCCCTCGGTGGTCAGGTCTGACCATAAGCTAATCACCTTTGGCATCCACATCCCTCTTCCACCCCTCATAAGGAAACCTCCATAAAAAACTTCTCCAAAGCCAACTTCATGCTACACAAGTCAGAAGTGATAAACTTCATGACACCCATGCAGACGGGAACTGAAAGTTCAACTGCTGAATCCTACACTAAGGCACTGTATGAGCACATCCACTCAAGCATGAATCATGCCATTCCAAATAGAACCAATAAGCTCTTCTCCAAGAAAAGGAAGCCAATCTTGTGGTCCCCTGCCATAAACAGACTTTACAACAAAAGGAAGAAACTGTTGCCGAAAAGAGGAAAATCCCAGGATGCAAAAATCTCCCTTACCAGCCTCAGTAAGAAGCTGAGATCCCTCATAAAATCCTCCAAAGCTAGTTACACAAATAATATAACCAAAGATTCCAAAGACAACCACTAGCTGTTTTATAGCTATGTCAGGAATCTAAATGGCAATGCTCAGATCTGCTCTGAGCTACAGCAGAATGACATTAAATATACTGATTCCCAAGGATAATGCCAATATCCTGAAAGATCAATTCAGTGCCAACTGCACCCCTCTCACCCCCTAAAGGGCCCATCTCAATACAGAAAGATTACCTGATTCCAGTAATAATGACCTCACAGGTAATAACCACACTCTCCAAAGCTAAGAATACAGCATCCATGGAACCAGTCACCATCCGAGGCTATATACTACATGAACTACAAAATGAACTGACATCTCACATAAGTGCCATGTATAATCATAGCCTTACCTCAGGCTCCATGCCCACTGAGTGGCGCACAGTTACAGTTATCCCACTCCACAAGGGGGGATCCATCTTGGATCCTGTGAACTACTGCCCCATCAGTCTGATGAGACTGATCTGCAAGGCCATAGAACGTATTATCATGGAACTTATAAACAAAGACATTGGCAACCTTCAAACACTGGACCCCACCCAGTTTGGGTTCATGAAAGGCCAATCTTGTCTCCTGAACCTGATTGACATCTTTGGATCAGTCTGCAGAGCTGTGGACGAGGGTAAGGCAGTCCACACAGCCTATCTGGACCTCGCCAAGGCCTTCAACCCCATCCCCCAGTCTGGAATCATAGATAAACATACTAAGCTGGGCATTAATCCCTACATCACTCCATGGGTTGCCAACTGGCTTGCTGACAGAACCCACACTGTAAAAGTAGCCACCTCCAAATCCAGCTCCAGACAAGTGACAATTGGAGTACCTCAGGGTTCAGTCGTGGGACCACTCTTGTTTGGTGTCTACTGCTCTAAAGTGCAGGCCAACACTAAGGGACTCTGGCTAACAAAGGTCACAGATGACAGTAAACTGGAGCCATTACTGAATCCCCAAATGATGTGGATATTCTACAAAAGGGCCTTACAGAAACAGATGCTTGGTGCCAGAGCCATGGGCTCAAGCCCAATACCAAGAAATGTATACTTTGGGAAGAAAAAAAATGTACCTGTGAATTATCACATAGGTGGCAGTACACTAAACACCGAAAGTGTGATAAGAGACTTAGCGACACAGGTGGACAGTGGTCTCACCTTCGCTAACCACATCACCACAACAGTCAGGAAATCTGCCTATGTGGCACACCTCATCACTAAGGGCTTTTCATCCAGAAAAAAGGAGGTCATTGTCCCACTATAGTCATCTCTCGGTAAAACCATTATAGAATATAATGCCCCATTTATGTACCTCTCAAGACATCTGCAACAACTAAAAGGCTGCAGAAATACCTCACTAAAAGTATCACAGGCCTAAAGCAGATGCCCTATGCTGACTGTCTAAAAAATCATTCAGCTATACTATGTCGGATATCGTCTATTCAGAGGTGATCTCTGCTTAACATACAAGGCCATGTCAAACCC
Organism: Protopterus annectens; assembly: GCF_019279795.1. Classification (NCBI taxonomy): domain Eukaryota; kingdom Metazoa; phylum Chordata; order Ceratodontiformes; family Protopteridae; genus Protopterus; species Protopterus annectens. The sequence goes on along the minus strand of NC_056745.1, from coordinate 920,818,971 downwards.
AGAGCTGTTGGAGATGCAACACTTAAAGAAATCACAATACCTCAGAGCCACATGCACCAGGGATCTAAACCTTGTCATCACAATGAAGAAAACATGCCAGAGGAATGGGTTTCTGACCCAGAGACTCCCGAGACTCTGGAATAGACTTCCCATACATGTCAAGCATTATGCCTCTTTGGCCGTCTTCAAAAGGAACCTTGACAATTGGATGGGAGATAGGAAATCCACCATGGGGATCACATCAGTTGCCCTGCTAGACAGGGGTCCAGGGAAGTAAATATTGTGGGAAGAAATAGCCAGGGAATTGTTATGGCTTGGCTTGTATAGGCCCTAGGGCCGATAGCCTAGTATCAACCTATGAACCTATGAACATATGAAGTATAACTTCCATTGCCCTACTTTGGCAAGCCTTCTGATGTCATTCACCTTGAAATACACCTTTGGGGAAGGAATAGCCTTGTAATCTCCAAGGAACATGCTATATCTGTGTAATGCTATAGTGTGATGTACTAGTTAGGTAGGAGTTCTAATCCCAGACATGGCAACTGTGAAACTCTGTGTGTGTGTGTGTGTGTGTGTGTGTGTGTGTGTGTGTGTGTGTGTGTGTGTGTGTGTGTGTGTGTGTGTGTGTGTGTGTGTGTGTGTGTGTGTGTGTGTGTGTGTGTGTGTGTGTGTGTGCGTGTGTGTGTGTGTGTGTGTGTGTGTGTGTCTATGTAGTGATCAATGCTTTTGTGGCCATTCACAGTCACTACACTTTCTATTGCACTACTTTGGCAAGCCTGCTGATGTCATTCACCTTGAAATACACCTTTTGTGAAGTTGTAGCCCTGTAAGTTCCATGGTGCGTGCTATAACTGCATAATTATGTAGTGTGAAGTACTAGTTACGGAGGAGTTCTAATCCCAGACATGGCAACTGTGAATCTCTGTGTGTGTGTGTGTGTGTGTGTGTGTGTGTGTGTGTGTGTGTGTGTGTGTGTGTGTGTGTGTGTGTGTGTGTATGTGTGTGTGCGTTCGATTGTCTGTGTAGGGATCATTGCTTTTGAGGCCATTCACAGTCAAATCACTTTCCATTACCCTACTTTGGCAAGCCTGCTTATGTCATTCACTTTGAAATGCACCTTTGGGGAAAGAGTAGCCCAGTAAGCTCTGTGGCGCATGATATAATTGCATAATGCTGTAGTGTGATGTACTAGTTCGATAGGAGTTCTAATCCCAGACATGGCAGGTATGTATGTATGTGTGTGTGTGTGTGTGTGTGTGTGTGTGTGTGTGTGTGTGTGTGTGTGTGTGTGTGTGTGTGTGTGTGTGTTTGTTTTTCTGTGTAGGGATCAATGCTTTTGTGGCCATTCACAGTCACAATTTCTATTGCCCTTCTTTGGCAAGCCTGCTGATGTCATTCACATTGAAATACACCTTTGGTGAAGTTGTAGCCCTGTAAGCTCCATGGTGCATGCTATAACTGTGTAATGCTATAGTGTGAAGTACTAGTTAGGTAAGAGTTCTAATCCCAGACATGGCAACCGTGAGACTCTGTGTGTTTGTCATCAGTATCCTGTGTGAAGGCAGCTGTGATTGTATAATAACAGGACTCATTGTGGAGCGGGTTTTACAAAATTCTTATATGGTTGGCCTATTATATATCACAATGTCCACCTTACAAGGACAACAGATGTCAAACAGCAGAGAGGCTGGTGTAGACAATCCATACCCCTACATGTGGCATTATGGATTGGGGAACAATATAGGCAACCCTTGTATTACCCAGAGAACACTCAACACCCATGTCTCATACCCAAACACACTTGGCTAAGCAACAACCACTATGTTGGTAGGTCCCTGCATATTGCCCACAGATAGTAACCATGGTGTGATTGCAGTGGACTACAGAGGACATGGCACCCTGTCCCTTCCCTACAATAGGTGAAGCATTGCATACAGTGGTCCTTTGCTATGTTCCCCACTGGACGCCTGCAAATTTTGTAGAGTCAGCAAATGTAACCTACAAAGGAAATAGCATGCCTTATACATATGCGCTGTATGGACAGATGCCAATAACACCAGTGCATACCTGTATCATGCTGTCATTGTAGGTGCAGGGTCAACCGGAGTTCCATTTCCAGTTCTCAACACATGAGGTCAGGAATGCCACATCACATGATAACAATCTGTCCAGACACAACATATCCCAGGTACACTTCCACATGTCACAGAACATGCATGTGGAACATGTGCACATCCCAGACACCATCCATGTTATGGAATATAGAACACATACATGGCAAGCATTGCACAGCACTGGCTACTCACAATAGTAACCCAGATGAGTGGATGGTGAATACAATACCCACCTGTGTCGGCCAATCCAGAGACTATACCCCTGAGCCACATTGCAGACCATTGTCATGTGGCCTAATGCCAAGGTATACCTTTTGCCTAGCCTTGTACAGCCTTCTGGCACAGTCACCCACTACTCACCTGTGAAGCAATGAACACTGCATGTCAGTACTGGCAAACCTGTGTTTGTGTGTGTGTGTGTGTGTGTGTGTGTGTGTGTGTGTGTGTGTGTGTGTGTGTGTGTGTGTGTGTGTGTGTGTGTGTGTGTGTGTGTGTGCGTGTGGGTATGTGTGTGTGTGGAGATTAATGACTTGGAAGCCATTCACACTCACTACACCTCCCATTGCCCTACTGAAGCATGCCTTCTGATGTCAGTCACCTTTACATACCCTTTGCCCATATATCAGCCTGATAACCTCTGTGGTGCATGTGATACCTGCGTAATATTGTAGTGTATCAAAATAGTTAGTTAGGAATTCTAATCCTGACCCTGCCAACTGTGATAATGTGTGTGAGTCCCTGAGATAGTGTGGCTGTGTCATCCTTGATACCTGTTCTATTGGACAGGCACATGTTCTACACCTACCTTATCCCTCCTTTATCACTGTTGCTGATGTCACTCACCTTCAAATATACCTTTAGACAGCTCTCCAACATTTAAGCTCTGTGACATATGCAATAACTGCATAGAATTTTAATAGCAATAAATAGTCAGGCAGTGGTTTGAAACCCCGTACTGGTAAATGTCTCTCACAAACATGCTTAGCTTTTACTCTCCTACCCCCTCTCTTTGTTACTTTGTCTCTGTCTGTCTCTCTCACTCCCTTTCTGGCGGATGTGGAGAAGTACACCTGCTTTGCTTAGGCAGCAGCTTGTGTTTTGTAAGTGATACTTATGATCAGCTGATGGCCTGTGCATGAACTGCAGTCCCCCACTAGCTGATTGCATGTTGAACAGCTTTGGTAACATTCCCATAGCCAATTGCATGGAAACACACTCCTCTAACTAGGAACATCATGTGGTTGTTGGACCTTTTCATTCACTGTGAGCAGGACTTCATGTCGATGTTTGGCAAACAGCATCACAGAGGGTAGTGGGATATACCTCTTACAACATACACTGTGGAGACAGGCCAACAAACAGGAGGGGGATGTTCCAGACATGACTTCAGAATGTAAGTCTTGCTCTTCTACATTTGAAGTAATGTTGGTTTAACAGGGTTTGTGTGGATATGGCTGGTCTACATGATTTAATACCTGTCATGACAGTGTTATGTGGTTGAGGAAACTCCCACATGTAGGGCTATCTGCAGACTGGCCAGTGTTTAGAGTCTTACATGTTTTGTGTTACTCACAGATTACCTATCTTTAGAAATGCAGTAGCATAGTCTGAGGATTGCAATCAGTACATGGTGACAGCCATGACAGTTACTGACTTTGTATCCCTCATAAGACAGATGTCACAACAAACCCTGTTAAACCAGTAAATGTATGAGATTATCACAGCAACATGTCAATACTGACCCTGTGTTTGTGCCTCCAGCCACAGCTCCATCAACCTTTGTACATATGTCATGCAGAAAGAGATGCATATGTTAAGTACACCATTATTTATTGACATCATACCTGATAACAAGCCAGTGAGATATCAGACTGCTAGACATGCTATGTATAGCAGGAGTTATATTTGAGGACACAACCTGGACATTCTGTCATAGTGTGTACAGTAGTGAGGTCTGTGCACTTATGGTGATTGTCGACAGTGTGTGTATTGCGAATATGTACCTTGGCCTGTGTACAGACTGTGGTAGATATCATTCTTCTTGGTCCTGTTCTATCTGATGTTGCATGCTGCTCCAGTGTATGTTACCCTATTGGCTTACATGTTTGTAGGGCCAAATGCACACATGTCCCATACCAAAGTCAGGCATCGAAATACAATGTGTATTGTCCCAGTACATGTAGGGTTAGTGTGTGAGTGACACATATGAGGATGGTGTTGATCAGACAGTCCATATACTGTAATATTAAACACACATACCATATGTGGCTGTGGCCATGTTCACATTGGTTGTTGGTATGCGCTTTCACACAGGTGTCTGTTATTCCATGCTGTTACATGCCTGTAGAGCCTACTATATTTGCAGGTACATGTGTATTCCCCCATTAGAACTGTAGGCCAGTGTTGTGGCAGTCAGCCTGTAGTTTGCACAGTGCTTTGTGACATGCCTAGCAGCTCAGTGTACTTACCCCATGTGATGTTATGTTCAGATATTTGTCAGATGTACTGCTGCCAGGCCACCATAACTGTTGTGTATTTCTGACAAAGCAGTGGGATGCTGTACAGTTGTATGTCAATAACTAGTGGGTAGTATGTGGGCTTGTGACCTCTGCTCCACCAGTTATGTGTCAGGACAGACAGGAGTGTGTGAATGCATAAAATGTGTGAGCATATGTATTCCAGTATTTATACAATATACCCATTTACATGGCTGTTAGCATCCACATTGTCAGACTTGGTCCACACGTCTTGCACTAAGGGGTTCTGTGTATACCTCTGGACTGACCAGAGTGTGTCAGACTCTCCACATTTATTGGTCATATCTCTGCTGTATTCTACAGGACCATTACTGTGATATCTGTGGTACTATACTATGATGATCATAGGATGTCTGTCAGTAACTCATGGCATACAAGTCAATATCAGATGTGACCTGACACACACAACATTTCTGTTAAGACAACCCCTGTTGCAGTAACAACAGTCTACATTTATACCTGCAATACTTACATGACATCACCTTGCACTAAGTGATTGTAACTATTGGTGCTCAGATATGACTCCACTCCATGTTCTGGACATATGTTAAACATATATGTATATATGTATATCTGTATATGTGTAGACATATATATGTGTATATGTATATATATATATATATATATGTGTGTGTGGTATATATATATATATATATATATACATATAAATATACATATATACATATAAATATACATTATATATATATATATATAAATATACATATATATATATATATATATATATACATATAAATATACACATATATACATATGTCTACAGAGATACATATATATATATATATATATATATATATATATATATATATATATATATATATAGATATAGGTTCATAGGTTCATAGGTAGGTACTAGGCTAATGGCCCAAGGGCCTATGTAAGCCTAGCCAGCAAGGTACCATAGCATACGCCACACAAGAAAGTTATTTTCCTGTGCCACTGTCCAGCAGAGACACAGAAGTGATCCCTGGGGTGTATTTCCTATTTCCCATCCACTCATCAAGATTTTTCTTGAAGAGTGCTAATGAAGAACTTTGCTTGACATAGATGTTTAGCTTGTTCCAGAGTATAGGAAGTCTCTGGGACAGGAATCTATCCCTCCAGCATGTCCTGTTTATTGTGGTGACAAGGTTTAGGTCCCCAGAGCATGTAGCTTGGAGGGATTGGAATTTCTTTAGGTGTAGCATGTCCAACAGCTCTGGGTTTGACATAGCTTTATATGTTAGGCAGAGATCACCTTGGAGTAGGCGATATGCTATGGAGTAAAGCTGGAGTTTTTTGAGGCAGTCAGTGTAGGGCATTTGTTTGAGGCCAGTAATCCTCTTTCTGAGGTACTTCTGTGGCCTTTCCAGCTGCTGCAGATGTCTTGTGAGGTACATTCCAAAAGGGGCATTATACTCTATAATGGGTCTAATGAGTGACGAGTAGAGGGGGACAATGACCTATTTTTTCCTGGATGAGAACCCTTTTATGATGAGGTGTGCCAGATAGAAGGACTTCCTGACTACTGTGGCGATGTAACTATCAAAGGAGAGACTACTTTCCACCTGGGTCCCAAGGTCTCTTATCACGCATTCAGTGTTAAGTAGATTGCTGCCTATGTGGTAGTTCATGGGTACAGAGCTTTTACCAAAGGGGATGACACTGCACTTTTTGGCATTGAGCTTGAGGCCATGGCTCTGACACCAGACATCTGACTCAGTGAGGCCCTTCTGTAGGATGTCCACATCATTTGGGGACTTGACTATGGCTCCTAGTTTACAGTCATCTGCGAACTTCATCAGCCAGAGGCCTTCTGTGTTAGCCTGTACTTCAGAGAAGTAGATACCAAACAGGAGAGGTCCCAGGATGGAACCCTGTGGCACTCCACTTGTCACTGCCTTGAGGTCAGATTTGGAGTCTGCAACTTTTACATTGTGGGTTCTGTCAGTGAGCCAGTTGGCAACCCATCTTGTGACATAGGGATTTATACCTAGTTTAGTGAGTTTAGCTAGAATTCCAGAAGGGGGATGGTGTCAAAAGCCTTGGCAAGGTCAAGATGGGCTGTGTGAACCACCTTACCCTCACCCACGGCTTTGGTGACTGCCTCAAAGAAGTCGATCAGGTTCAGGAGGCATGATCTGCCTTTCACAAACTCGAACTGGGTGGAATCCAGAGTTTGGAGGTTACCAATGTCTTTGTTTATGAGTTCCATGATGATATGTTCCATGGCCTTGCAGACCAGGCTCGTCAGGCTAATAGGTCGATAGTTCCCTGGATCAGTGGTGGCTCCCACTTTGTGGAGTGGGATAACTGTTGCTGTGTGGTATTCAGTGGGCACAAAGCCTGATGCGAGGCTATTATTGAACATGGTGCTTAAGTGGGGAGCCAGTTTGTTCTGAAGTTTGTGTAAAACGCAGCCTGGGATGTTGTCCAGTCCCATGGATGCTGTGTTTTTGGCTTTAGAGAGTGCAGCTTTTACCTGCATAGTTGTGATTACAGGGACACTGCATTCTTCCTGTATAGTAATGGGCCCTTTATATATACACACAGAAAGCTCTATATATGGCCATATATATAATGCAATATACAGATGTATATAAATACATATATATGAATATATATGTGTATGTACATGTACACACACACACACACACACACACACACACACACACATATATATATATATATATATATATATATATATATATATATATATATATATATATATATATCCATATCCTTATGTCTAAAAATAACTGTTGCATATACCTTCCCAGATGTATTACACCGTATTTATCTGATATGTTTATACTTAGATATAACAACATACATGATTCAACAGTAATATCACTAACAAGTACTACACAATTGGAGAAGTCATAGCAGTTTTTCATTACTATTCAGTATGTGTACTGACAGCTATATTGGAAAAACAACAGCCGTCTTCACAACTGTGCTGCCTTAGTGGTTAAATGCCATGACTATAGTGTACAGGGTCCTGGGTTCAAGGCTTGCAAGGGCTGTTTATTTTGTTCCTGGGAAGAACAAGAGCTGTTGGATACAGAGTGGTTAAGGTAGTTTTGAGCAGCTTTAAGTGGGTTTGTGTGTGTTTGCATGACAGTTAGCACTGCTAACATATGGTTAAACGTAAAGGCGCTTACACTGTGTAGGCTTCGCTTACCAGTGCACAAATGTGCTTAGCATTTATATTGCAGCAATGCTGAAACTTGTTAAGCATGGCTCATCCCTAGTAACCAGTGCTTACATTCCAGTCTGATAAAATAGCAGGGTAATGACATCTTTAATAAGTGTATTCAATGCCATGTACATAACATGCATTTATTTGCTGTCATTACAGTAGCAAGGAGTGTGAGTCTACTATCTGGGACACCTGAGTATATATGGCTTGTACAACACACCATTTGAATGTGTTACATACATTGGTAGTATCCCAGGTTATATGCAGTCACACTGGCATGTAGTGTATCATTACATTACTACTGTTGACAGTGCTTTCCCAAGTAAGAGTAGATTTAGATTGCAGATTGTAGCACTGGAACCAAACTCCCTGCATGCAAAGATGGACTCTGAGTCCTCACTGTCATATTCCTGGTGTGTGAGTTGTGTCTCATTAAATATTTCCTACTGGATAATGTTCTGAAATGTGGAAAATAACCTTAGACTATTGTGTGTATAGCACATGTCAGTGAGGAGCTGCCATCATGTAGTAATGGCATACCTATCGGTGTCAAATGTCTATCTGACAACACATTCATCCTAATGCATAGCTAGTTGGCTAGCTGATGTCTGTCTGTCTCTCCTCTGTACAGATGTGCAAATGTCAGGTATCCTTCTTGGCTACTTACAGACAATCTACGCTTGACTGACACTGACATGTCTGCCCAGCTGTGTTATGAATGCTACTGGTAAGAATCTATGCCCTGTATGCACCACATGCCATGGATACCACAACTACACTACCACAGTCAACACAACATGCTTGGGTGCAGGTCTCCAAGACAGACACTGATTATGTTATGTGATACATGTTGCATACATTTCAAGTGGAGCACCTCACTGGCCCTCTGCAAGAGGCAACCAGATGATTGGCTAATGCATGTAACTCTCACTCTGAGGATCATCCCTGTGGTATCTGTTGATAGATGGCCTGCTGGCACATGGCAGGTGGCATGATACTGCTGTACACACATCCCCTACACTTCCCATCTCTCCATGGACAATAGCGTGGTACACACCTATGAACACCTGCACCAATGGACCCCAGTACTGACAAATGTGTACGTGTGCATTATTGAGAATATCAGTGTCTATATGTTTGCAGACCTGTAGTTGAGAATACCCTAAGGCCCTTCACACTCACTGCACCCCCCCCCCATTGCCATAGTTAGATGTGGCTGCTGCTGTACTGAACAGGGCTACCTGGGCCTTGCAGTACCAGCACAGCACTGTTGTACAAATGGGTTGATAGGCATGGGATACCCACTGAGGTCTGGCAAGTGTGTGTATGTGTGTATATTTATAGGGTACAGCATTCTGAGGCCACATTCTCCTAATACAATATGCCTTGCCACACAGTATTAGGGATAGTTATGTTGCTGACCATAGGAGAGGCATGACAGTGCATCACCCTACTATGCCTGTGGCATGTGCATTAGATGTATATCCCTGTAGTAGCACTCTTGGGATAGACAAGGGGTTGTATTGCAGTGATGGTGGGTATATCAGAGTGTTATCATGGATTTCAGTGCATACAGTATCCACTGTGGGGTGTGGGTGCTGGGTATACTGTCTTTAGACCATGGTACCCGGTACATGTCCCATGTTCCACTGTATGGGGACCATTCTCACCTTCAACCATACAGGTAACTGATAACACTATCCAGCCCAGTTATGCATGTGCTTTGTGCAACTTATCTGTAACACAATGGACACACTGACAAGGTAGTTAGCACTGATAAGCCCAGGTCTCTCAGATGTGTTTCTGACTGTTATGTGTTTGTCAATGTGTATATGACAGTATGTCACACTATGGATTGCCCATAAACAACCAGTACATCCCCCATTACCATACTGTACAGGCCTGGAAATGTTCCTCATGTAACACGTAACCTGGAACACACCTCATCCTAAAAGCTGTGTGGTGTGTGCAATTAAGGCCACACATATCAGTAGCACTACATACCTAGGTAGGGTTCTACTCCCAGTGTTGCCAAGTAAGAGTGTGTGTGTGTGTGTGTGTGTGTGTGTGTGTGTGTGTGTGTGTGTGTGTGTGTGTGTGTAGGAATCTAATTCTGTTTGCAGAATATAAATGTCCCAGGAAGTCATCTATCTGAGAACTGCCTAGGATATGTCAACATTTCACAGGTATCATCCTGTGGAAATGCTTTCTATCACAACTAGTGTTAGATGTGTAAATGCCCTCCTCCCCACTGTATAGGTGGTGCAGTGATACTGGGGTTGGTATATATAGCTGGGTGTAGCTGTTGTGGACACAACCACCATAACTGCAGTTACTGTTGAGTGTATCCCCCCTGCTTAGCTGGCCGTAATACTGTACAGTTCATGTTAACAGGTTAAATGGCTGTCTGTCACACTATCTGCGGTTCTACAGCACCTCTCACCCTCCAAAGGGTAGGGCTGTGCCACCCACACCAGCACACCTATGTTTACTGAGTTGAGGATTGCACTACATTAGAGAAGGGGAAATATACCCTGCCAGTACCATCGTCAATGACATTAAACTAGCAGACTGCTTATTTCCTAATGTGTTGTTGTGCCTATTCTGGATTGTTGGAATTAGATAGGCTACAATGTGAATATATGTGTATGTACATGTACACACACACACACACACACACACACACACACATATATATATATATATATATATATATATATATATATATATATATATGTATATATATATATATCCATATCCTTATGTCTAAAAATAACTGTTGCATATACCTTCCCAGATGTATTACACCGTATTTATCTGATATGTTTATACTTAGATATAACAACATACATGATTCAACAGTAATATCACTAACAAGTACTACACAATTGGAGAAGTCATAGCAGTTTTTCATTACTATTCAGTATGTGTACTGACAGCTATATTGGAAAAACAACATCCGTCTTCACAACTGTGCTGCCTTAGTGGTTAAATGCCATGACTATAGTGTACAGGGTCCTGGGTTCAAGGCTTGCAAGGGCTGTTTATTTTGTTCTTGGGAAGAACAAGAGCTGTTGGATACAGAGTGGTTAAGGTAGTTTTGAGCAGCTTTAAGTGGGTTTGTGTGTGTTTGCATGACAGTTAGCACTGCTAACATACGGTTAAACGTAAAGGCGCTTACACTGTGTAGGCTTCGCTTACCAGTGCACAAATGTGCTTAGCATTTATATTGCAGCAATGCTGAAACTTGTTAAGCATGGCTCATCCCTAGTAACCAGTGCTTACATTCCAGTCTGATAAAATAGCAGGGTAATGACATCTTTAATAAGTGTATTCAATGCCATGTACATAACATGCATTTATTTGCTGTCATTACAGTAGCAAGGAGTGTGAGTCTACTATCTGGGACACCTGAGTATATATGGCTTGTACAACACACCATTTGAATGTGTTACATACATTGGTAGTATCCCAGGTTATATGCAGTCACACTGGCATGTAGTGTATCATTACATTACTACTGTTGACAGTGCTTTCCCAAGTAAGAGTAGATTTAGATTGCAGATTGTAGCACTGGAACCAAACTCCCCTGCATGCAAAGATGGACTCTGAGTCCTCACTGTCATATTCCTGGTGTGTGAGTTGTGTCTCATTAAATATTTCCTACTGGATAATGTTCTGAAATGTGGAAAATAACCTTAGACTATTGTGTGTATAGCACATGTCAGTGAGGGCTGCCATCATGTAGTAATGGCATACCTATCGGTGTCAAATGTCTATCTGTCAACACATTCATCCTAATGCATAGCTAGTTGGCTAGCTGATGTCTGTCTGTCTCTCCTCTGTACAGATGTGCAAATGTCAGGTATCCTTCTTGGCTACTTACAGACAATCTACGCTTGACTGACACTGACATGTCTGCCCAGCTGTGTTATGAATGCTACTGGTAAGAATCTATGCCCTGTATGCACCACATGCCATGGATACCACAACTACACTACCACAGTCAACACAACATGCTTGGGTGCAGGTCTCCAAGACAGACACTGATTATGTTATGTGATACATGTTGCATACATTTCAAGTGGAGCACCTCACTGGCCCTCTGCAAGAGGCAACCAGATGATTGGCTAATGCATGTAACTCTCACTCTGAGGATCATCCCTGTGGTATCTGTTGATAGATGGCCTGCTGGCACATGGCAGGTGGCATGATACCACTGTACACACATCCCCTACACTTCCCATCTCTCCATGGACAATAGCGTGGTACACACCTATGAACACCTGCACCAATGGACCCCAGTACTGACAAATGTGTACGTGTGCATTATTGAGAATATCAGTGTCTATATGTTTGCAGACCTGTAGTTGAGAATACCCTAAGGCCCTTCACACTCACTGCACCCCCCCATTGCCATAGTTAGATGTGGCTGCTGCTGTACTGAACAGGGCTACCTGGGCCTTGCAGTACCAGCACAGCACTGTTGTACAAATGGGTTGATAGGCATGGGATACCCACTGAGGTCTGGCAAGTGTGTGTATGTGTGTATATTTATAGGGTACAGCATTCTGAGGCCACATTCTCCTAATACAATATGCCTTGCCACACAGTATTAGGGATAGTTATGTTGCTGACCATAGGAGAGGCATGACAGTGCATCACCCTACTATGCCTGTGGCATGTGCATTAGATGTATATCCCTGTAGTAGCACTCTTGGGATAGACAAGGGGTTGTATTGCAGTGATGGTGGGTATATCAGAGTGTTATCATGGATTTCAGTGCATACAGTATCCACTGTGGGGTGTGGGTGCTGGGTATACTGTCTTTAGACCATGGTACCCCGGTACATGTCCCATGTTCCACTGTATGGGGACCATTCTCACCTTCAACCATACAGGTAACTGATAACACTATCCAGCCCAGTTATGCATGTGCTTTGTGCAACTTATCTGTAACACAATGGACACACTGACAAGGTAGTTAGCACTGATAAGCCCAGGTCTCTCAGATGTGTTTCTGACTGTTATGTGTTTGTCAATGTGTATATGACAGTATGTCACACTATGGATTGCCCATAAACAACCAGTACATCCCCCATTACCATACTGTACAGGCCTGGAAATGTTCCTCATGTAACACGTAACCTGGAACACACCTCATCCTAAAAGCTGTGTGGTGTGTGCAATTAAGGCCACACATATCAGTAGCACTACATACCTAGGTAGGGTTCTACTCCCAGTGTTGCCAAGTAAGAGTGTGTGTGTGTCTGTGTGTCTGTGTGTGTGTGTGTGTGTGTGTGTGTGTGTGTGTAGGAATCTAATTCTGTTTGCAGAATATAAATGTCCCAGGAAGTCATCTATCTGAGAACTGCCTAGGATATGTCAACATTTCACAGGTATCATCCTGTGGAAATGCTTTCTATCACAACTAGTGTTAGATGTGTAAATGCCCTCCTCCCCACTGTATAGGTGGTGCAGTGATACTGGGGTTGGTATATATAGCTGGGTGTAGCTGTTGTGGACACAACCACCATAACTGCAGTTACTGTTGAGTGTATCCCCCTGCTTAGCTGGCCGTAATACTGTACAGTTCATGTTAACAGGTTAAATAGCTGTCTGTCACACTATCTGCGGTTCTACAGCACCTCTCACCCTCCAAAGGGTAGGGCTGTGCCACCCACACCAGCACACCTATGTTTACTGAGTTGAGGATTGCACTACATTGGAGAAGGGGAAATATACCCTGCCAGTACCATCGTCAATGACATTAAACTAGCAGACTGCTTATTTCCTAATGTGTTGTTGTGCCTATTCTGGATTGTTGGAATTAGATAGGCTACAATGTGTTCCTTGCACAGGTACATACATCCATGTGTACAGTATTCTCTGTGCATTGCATCAACACCAAAGCATCTGTGTGTGTTATACACAAACATGTGGTGTGTACCACCCAGTAAACTTATCATTGTCCACTGTAGAAGGGCTGCTGACAGCAGCCACCATGCTCTCACCTGTATACACCATCCCCAGACCTATCACCCATGTGGTACGTGCAGTAACTGTTATATAGACCTGTGACATGTGTTCACCTGTACCCAAGATATGGCACCACAGTGCCATACCCCTTGTTGGATACAACAGCAGACAATTCTCCTGCTGACACATGGACACCTAGAAGACAAACTGAGTACATTATGGAGACCATAATTACTCAGTGTTAATAACAGATATAATGCATCATGGCTGGACAGCTACACTTCCTGACATGTAAGCATTAAACTTTTCTGCTGACAACATGTTACATAGCATTACATTGGTACACTGTAGTACAGTCACTGTGTGTATCAGAAACATAATAGCCTGTACCTACATCGATGTTATGGATGACAGGGATGTGTCACAGGTATCATCATATGCACAGGACGTGTTGTTAGTTTGCCAGAGACCTAGGCTGAGCCATATGTTTGACACCATGTGTGTGAGTGAGGGGGTTTATTTATTGATATGGCCATGGTGATTTGGTGTGTTTAGGTATGGGGTTACCCTAGCTGTGTTTGTATTGTATGTGAGTATGCATGCACACAGTTCTGCCATGTGGCTGCCCTATACAGGTGTTTGTTAGACAGCTGGAGACCATACCTGACAGGGTGTACAGTTCACTGCCTTTGGCCACGGACACAAGAGCTGTGGCTGCCAGGGGTTCCACGGGCATGGCCAGGTACAAGCCACGATATGGTACTCTCCCCTGATGATGATATATTTCTGCTGGAACCAGCACCTCCTGGGACTGGTCAGGGCCACTGCTGTGGTGTGGTGTTGACCCTTGTAGTACTGGGGCAGGTACTGCTACTACGGGAGTGGCTTGGTATTCTTGCATGTCCATGTCAACCTCCAGCTGTTGTTGTTGCTGATCTACATCCATGTGGCCATCACACCACTCCCACCACATGCTCGAGCATGGAAATTCCATGGTCGAGGAGTCCCACCATCTCACACAACCATCTATCCATGACCTATGAAAAATAATGGAGGGCACCTGTAAGATTTGGGATGTTGTCAGTAACAGCTGAATGAGTAGCCCTCTGCAGCCTCAGAGCTTGTCTAGTGTACCGCTCCATATGTGCCTGCACCTCCATGACAGCCTGAAACATGCGTCTGGTGGTACCAGATGTGGCACTTCTGCCAGGGACACGATGACCAGCAAACCTCTAATGAGCACCCCTGTACATCTGCCTATGTGGTACCCCACTGGACATCTGGCTATGGCTGCTGTGTCCAGACACACATGCCATAGATACCACACTGTCCTGTCCCATGCCACCAACCACCAACTGTCCCTCTGCTATGGCCACTAGTGATGGGGTATGTATAGACATTGTGACTGTGTGCGGTGATGGGTTGGATAACAGTGGGATGTCAAACGATGGCGCAGCTTCAGCTTCTGAAAACCCCACCTGTGCCTCAATACACCTATCATCATTTTCAGTGTCTGTATGGACACCAACATCAGATTGCCTGCAGGAGGGACCCTGATCCACCTCGCCACCTGTGAGGGGAAAACAGGAAATGCACTTTAAGACCTGTACATCATTACTTAACAGTACACACACACACACACACACACACACACACACACACACACACACACACACACACACACACACACACACGCACATGCACGCACAAACACACACACACACACACACACACACACACACACACACACACACACACATACACTAACATTCCACCATACTACTTACCTGTCCCTGAGTTTACAGACTGCCCCTAGTTTATTCTCTTAAGTTCCCCATCCTGCATCAGTCTTGAATAATTACAGTCAATAATACCAATCATTAGCATAGCATTCTTCTAATTGCCCAGAAAAGTGATCACAAAACATGACCTGTTACTCTATTACCTCTTTGACTTGATTGGAGTCATTTTTTCAAAGACTCCCTGATGTCATCCAGTGTTCACCCTGGGTTTGTTCAGATATCTTGAGCATGGCCCCCATATGGGCCACTACAGTCACTCAATAATATCACACACTGGAGTGTCATATGTAACTATTGTTCAGTAGATGCAAGATCTGTTGCTCTATTAACTTTTGTTGTGGACTACAGTAATATTTGGAAACACTCTCTGATGTTTGACTAGTAATTTCCCAATGCATCTGTAGTGCTGCATACATGGGTATTCTTTCACCTTTCTGCTGACTGCAATTAGATCAGTGTCCCTGGTGTCCAGTTTCCCTCCCAATCCATGCTTCATGCTACAGATGTTATCGTACTATCAGCTGTCCTGAGATTACATGTCAGAAAAGTATTCCTGGTGTCTGATGTGTTTGTCCATGTCAATGTACTGCACAATTTCAAAGGGAAGTTGAGAGGAATGAACAACCTCACACTCACACATATGCATACATGGACACACAGACATCATACATACATCAACCCCCCTAGACTCCACCAGATTGCACTTACATTCAAAATAACCCCCCCCACAAACACACTTACAGGTGAGGTTGCACAAAGATATTGCACACAGACCTCCCATTACCCATATGTCAACATGCATGACATATGGCACTCAACAGCATGAAGTGCAGCTATAGTCAATCCCTGCTAGCAACATTATACATCTCTGTGATGCATGGGTTGTGTTAGTAGGTGATGCCCCTTCCCCTGGAACACAGTGCACCCATGAACACAGTATTGTTGTGCACCTGCTTGGCACCCTGGCATGCACTGTGCACCATACCTCACAGGTGTACACGCTACTGCTGAATGTGTATTATTGTGTCAGTTATATTTGCTCTGCTGCTCACAGCCCCTATGCATTTGTCCAACACATATCTGGGATGATATGTGGACAGATTTCATTTGTGAATGCCTGATGTCTGATTTACAGATCTTATCACCAGGTGTGCATGTATGACCGATACAATACAATCACACTGACAACCTTCAAACCTTACCATGGCTATGGGGAGTGTACACACCCTTATTGACATGATGCCCTCTTCCTTGATATGCCATGGGACCACATTACTGCATATGTTAACATTACATGAACCTGATATGTGACATATGACCTGTGCAGTCAACTGCAGTGTCAAACAAATGTGTTAGTTGTGCAGATGCTGATTGAGATGCATACAATTTGTGGGCACATATGTGTGCATGCCCTTATCATGATGGTTTGTTATACCTACTGTTTTGTGTACTACAGCAGTCACTACTCCTGGCAGGGGTATACTAGCATAGGCCATCTGCATTTGTCAGTATTTGGTCAGTCTGCCGTACAAATGTCCCCCAAATCTGCATGATTGCAAGGTCAACTCATGTGCACATCCCTTGGAGGTCACACAGTGCTGTCACTATTGCTGTGGAGTCAGGGTTATGTCTGCCACAGTTCCTGACCTTGACTGTGTGCAAATACAGCCGTTCATAGCATCCTTAAGATCTCTGCTTCAGTGCACTGTTGTGTCATGATGACACCCCCTCCCCACCCTCTGCCTTTTTGTAGATGCTTGACAACTATGGCCTACACATGTGGGTCATTTTGCCATGTCCCAAACACTGAACACCATGTGTACCATCCTAGTCCCTGCTAATGAATGGCAAACATACAGGTGTACACTGGCACCGGCAAGGTACAGACGGGGGTGGTGGTTCTGAGGTGGGGTAAGTTGTTGGTTGTGCAGCACATGTATCTTAATTGATACTGACTGTAGGTTTCCAATGTCGTCTTGGTACACCAGTACACATTGCAACACATGCCTTATGAGGTCCTTTGCTGTTATGCATACACTACCTGTAGAGAGGCCTGAATGATTTTTCCTATGGCACAACTGTCCCATCTGATTACCCTAACCCATGAGCCACACTTATGCAGAGTCCAGGCAATTGCTGACAGGGGTACTGCACAGCTAGTACTTGCTAGACATTCCTGCAACTTCCTCAGTGTTGTGACATGTTACTAGGTAGCCTGCATGACCAGTTTGCAACATGTGACGTCATCTGTCTTGGATGGCCATCTGTTTATTTTCTACATTACTCCTGCCCTATACATCCTCATCACATCCATGACTGTCTGTACTATTTGCCATAGTATATGCAATGGTGAGGTATGGCTACATGTCTAACTCCTGGGTGCTACGTGTTGGGTATGGGATCCATGCCATGGCATGTAAGATGTGTGCAAGCCATGGCTGCCTCTGTTGCAGGTAAGTGGGCACATTTGATGGCCAAATGTCTTGGACAGCAGACCATTTATTGGTGTGACACTGGGGACATGTACTTATGTACAGCATGCATTATGGGTAGGTGTGTTAAACGTGTTCATGGAATATACCATGGCCATACCATGACTGGTGTATTGGCAAACCTGAATAAACACCATACTCACCAGATACAGGCTGCTGCCCTGGAGGTATACCAGAAAGACATACATAATTGTGTGAGAGGTGTGATGTCAGTAGCCAGACCAGTGGCATTGGTACAGGGTGGGTGCAGCATTACAGCACATCAACAGTATAAACCCACAATACTACAGATTATGCACATCTGTTTATTACTACAACGCAGCAACAGACTATATATATTTCATCTCACATATGCATGATCTAATTCTACAGATGCAGATGGATATGCAACAGTGGTCTACTGATGTGCCCTGTGGCCTTACCTGCATGCTCCTCTGCCATTGTGTGGGTAGGACCCACCTCCAACATGCTCTCCTCCAGGTGCTGTGTTTGTGGGTGGGCAGGTCCCCCGAGGCTGGCAAGGAGCTCCTCAACATGTGGTAGGGGGTGCTGGATGGCATGACCCCCCATTGCAAATTGGTCCCCCCTAACCACAGTAGCATGCCGACGGTCATGGTGGAGTAGATCAGTGCATCAATGTCAGTCCTGCTCATAACTGCAGTTATGCTGGCCAACATCGTTTACGCTGTGGACAAGATCATTCCACAGGATGGTCCTCTCCTGCAGATCATGGGCTGTACATCCAAACAAGGTATTGTAGTGCTGCACCAGTTATGTGATGATGACATAATTCTCCTCTGTTGTATACATAGGCAGGCGTTCCCTGGGCATATTGCCTGAACAACATAAAGAGGGAAAGAGGTCTGAGGACCTCATACTGCAAGGTTATCATAGTTGTTAATACACATCTCCGTCCCCCCCCCCCAGCATATCTGTAACAACAATCTGATCACACAACTCAACAGGTATGTCTACAGAAGTCCTACCATTGAGACATATATCGTATTATACAACAATTTGCTCTATGTGTTTGTAGTCATGTTCCATGTTGAAACACTATCATTGGTGGCCTGTTACGGACAATGTCACCTGCATGCCATTGTAAGGGCCACTATGGTTCCATATATGCATGTGTTCTGTTTGCTATGTGACTGCTGCACATCTGTTGTTTTGTGTTAATGGGGATATCTATGCATGCTGTTAGACATAATCCAGGAATGTGTGGACTATTACTACCCACATATGTTCTATAACAGTGACACAATAGCATGTTTGGGAAACAGTTGACAGCAGAACCACCTCTCCCACCTCATCTGGTCATGTTACCAGGCCACATTACATCTCGGACCCACACTGGGACCTCCTCATCTACTGGTCCTGGACTACCTTTAGGTGGAACCACCTCAGGGTATGGTGTTCACCCTCCCCAGGAGAACACATAGACAGCATCCTGTCACCCGAAGTCAGGTCCAGGGTCTGGTGCATAGGGAGCTCCACAGATACTTGGTGGATGTGCTACAGAACCTTGAGGCCCCCCAGTAAATGCTCACAGGGTCCGCATGCTCCTCCTGCTCAGCCCCCATGCCAGGCACCTTCAGGGCCGTGAAGATGATGTTGTGACTGCCTATGGGTGGGTACCTTGGTCACATTGTTTCCATATGGGGGCTCATGGGCTTCCACATCCCAGACAACACTCCCATCCAGGGTGTTTATCCAGCAAATGTGTCATATACTACCCCTGAATGCTGTCTTGTCTGTCTTCCAACCGAATCCACCTCCCCAAATATACCTACTATCCTTCCCCAAATTACCAGTCAAACCTTCAGAAACAAGGGCAATGTGTTCCCAACATGGGGTTCACACCTGACATAACCATCCATTTTGCACCCACTTACTGCTGTATATGTATATATATATATATTAGATAGATAGATAGATATGTATTGATGTGTGTGATGTTCCCTCATACATATTTTGCAGCATTGTCATTCAACAGTAGGGGACATGTATTTATAACAATATGTGTGTGTGTGGTTGTATATATGTAGACATATACACACACACACACACACACACACACACATATATATATATATATGTGTGTGTGTGTGTGTGTGTGTGTGTGTGTGTGGCTGTAGATATATATTATGAGTTGTGTGTATATATATATATATATATATATATATATATATATATATATGTGTGTGTGTATATATATATATATATATATATATATATATATATATGTGTATGCATATATATATATATATATATATATATATATATATATATATATTTATATAAATATATATATATATATATATATATATATATATATATATATATATATATATATATATGTACATACATATAGGTATCTGTATATCTGTAGACATACATGTATGCATGTGTATATCTATATATATATATATATATATATATATGTATAGGGTGCATTCAGACATCAGGACCACACTCTCTAACTCTCCTTCCTGCACAGCTGTACTGTTCTGCCTTGCTACAACACAGACAGGTGCCACATGTTGGACACAGCCTAACATTAGGTGGGTATATATATAGGGACAGATTGCAGGTAAGCCTATTACACACCTATGACATTTGTGCATGCTACATTACACATTAGCATGACTGTCCCGCAAGTGGTGGGCTCTGAAACTCACGTGTCCATCATAATGGAATTACTTCCACCACCAGCTATTGGCCACACTAATATACATGTCTTGCAGTACACAACACACAATATGATGGCTTACATCTTGTCAGTCAGTGCTGATCTGCAGAGCTGACAGGTATGGCCCACTGCCCACAGAGACAGACACTACTGTCCATAGCAGCTGTTCAGCTGGACATCATTACAACAACACCTGATGGTACATATAAATCATTCCACATCAGTTATTCCATTATTATGGACCAAGTACTACATTCAATTACATGCATGTATGCTTCACATACCTGTTGTGGGAATGTCGTCTCTTCTGGATACAGTTTGCTGTGTGGACGGATGGATGTGTGTTTGTTTATTAGTTTGCTTTTTTGTTTGTTTGTTTGTTTTCTTTCTCTCTCTCTCTCTCTCTTTCTCTCTCTATCTCTATCTCTCTCCACTAAATGGATTGAGCTGCTTTGAACAGATTGCAGCATGGATTTTGTAGGTGACGCACATGATCAGGTGATGGCCTCTGCACCAGTCATTGTTCACCACTTGCTACCTGCATGCAGCCTGCTGTGTAGTACTTCCAATTACCACTGTCATGGCAACCCACTACTATAAATTGCTAAATCATGTGGGCAGGGTCCCTTTACCTTTCCTGTATGGATGACATCCTTCCTGTGTGTAGCCAGTCGTGTTACAGACAGCAGGTAGCAATACCTCTTACAAGAGGACTTGCAGACACAGGCCAGCTACATATTTGTATAAGGTTCTAGACCTACAGACAGTGTGAGTAGTGTTGTTTTATGCATTGTATACCACTAGTGTTACAGGGTTTGTCTGTACATACTACTTTAGCAAGGAATGCAGTCTTTCTGCATAGCTCTCAACTGTGGACATATCCACATGATGGCCAGAGGATCGTGTGTTATGTTTGGTCTGTCCACCACACAAGTCTCAGATATATCACTGGCATTTTGTCTTTTGAGTGCTATCAGTACATGGCTACATCCATTTGTGTTTCTGACAAACAACCCTGTAACACCAGCAACTTTCTTAGTGTATAACAACAATATTGCAAATATGGCCCTGTGTTCCTGACTCTGTCCTCCACCTATATACCAGGCTTTGTCCATATGACATGCTGTAAGAGGTTGTTATATAGTGGCCTGTGATTATGTCATACTGCCATTCCTGCCATAATTCCAGTGATGTTGTGGTTCCCACACATATTGTGGGCTAGGGTCCATATATATGTGTGCTACAGCTGACAAAACATGTCCGCCCTTGTGCAGTCCAGAGATAAGTGTATGTAACACTGTTATATGCCCCTGTAAGTCAGTCTAAGGGCGAGGGGTATGCACCATATATAACCTAGGCTGTTACAACATGTGAGGGATATCAGTAGTAAGACACCTTAAGGTATATGGCTGCACATTTTCATACATTTCACCTTGGGAACATTGGTGGCCTAGTGCTTACTGTCATACAGACTGTGCTGTTTGTCAGTGTGATAGTGATGTTTTAAGTTAAGCATTATGAGACAGATACATCTTCATTGTGACAACTTAATTCTTTTCCCCCTAGGTGTTGAGTACAGAGTGTAACTGGAAGCTGCTGAACTACATCTGCATTACTTACTGTTGATTGATTGTTATCCTCTGGCCCAGTCTTTTATTTACTGTTGTACTACTTGAAGGCCTTGGCCTACACAGCAACATATGTTATGCTTTTGGATTACTGTATAAAATGATCTGCTTGAGAGTTGCATTAATCAGTTAGTATATATTGCAAACACCTAGCAGCTATATGACATGGCATATACAACTGTAATAGTACACAAATAAACATTTCTTATGTATGCAAACCTGTGTGTGGCATCATATCCTTTGACTTCTCTGTGGGTATATGAGAGAATCATACACTGTCCATTTTAAAAAAGTGGCAACTGTAGGAATACTGGCTGTTCAGTATGCTGAGCACCCTCTAAATATGTATCTTCCTATACATATCTATACTCAGTAATGTATGTATGTGTGTGTGTGTGTGTGTGTGTGTGTACATATATATCTATATATCTTTATATATATATATATATATATATATATATATATATATATATATATATATATATATATATATATAAATATATATATATGTATCTGCATATATGTGTGTGTATATATGTATCATTGGAATGTTTATTGCTTCCACATTGTACATTCCCTATGGTAGCCAGACTGTACTGCATATGTTATTGATACCATCCTGACATTGCACAGGTGGGATGGATTACTGTTAACTTCTTGTGGGTATGTTGTGTAGAGTCCTGGGTATGGGGCTAGCAAATGTTGCTATTGTAATGCAAGGCAGATCTGTTTGGCTGTGGGGGAGGGGATATCAGTAATTACAAGAGGTACTTAGATTGGCCCCCCCTCACCCCCCATTAACGGTGCCTTTGTTCATATATGTATTTGTTGTGTTCTCTTTTATATCTATAGAAATATATCTGTATATATATATATATATATATATATATATATATATATATATATATATATATATATATATATTTATACATCTGTATACATATATATATATATTACTATATATATATATATATATATATATATATATATATATATATGTATATAGACATATATATCTATAGATGTATATATATATATTATATGTATATATATATATATATATATATATATATATATATATATATATTTATATACACACACACACACACACACACACACACACACACACACACACACACACACACACACACACAAACACATACATCTTACATATATAGATACATTTCCTGTACTGTTGAATGACTGTGCTGGATGATGTGTTTGTGAAAAGATCAGCGATATGTATATCTGACATGGCTTAGTGCTAAATCACTTTGGCTATGTTGTGCAGGATCCTGGGTTCGAGACATGCAAAAGCTGTTTATTTTCTTGCTGGGCAGAACAAGGGCCATTGGATACAGCATGATTAAGGCACTTTTAAGCAGTTGTAAGCTGGTTTGCATGCGTTTGCGTGACGGTAAGCAATGCTAACTTCCGATTACAGTTTCTTATACTCAAGCTTCTAAATTGCTTAACCTGTGTAGGCATTGCTTACCCCCGCACAAACAGGATTAAATGTGCTTACTGCTGCTTAAAAGTGCTTACTCCCGCTTACCCCCACACTAATTTCTTTAAAAGAAAAGAAAAAGGGTTGATAGGAAAGTAGTGAAAAAGGGGCACAAAGATGGAAAGACAGTAGGGAAAATAGCTAGGGATGTGCAGGATGGGTGTAGGGAAGGTCCATAGCTGCCCATTTCTTCTACAGCAACAGCTGTCATATACACTGATCTGGAGGTAGATTTGGACACTCATAACCCTGAGACAGGGATGAGGACAACAATAATATGTTGTGAAGCCAATTAGAGCAGATTACATGTGTCCAGTAGACATATGTGAGAAATGCACAGCTATGTATGGGTGTGAGATATTTAGGGGGGAACAGATTGCTCTTTTTTTTAAAGGTGAGAGTGGGATGTTAGGGAGGGATAGTAGGTATATTTGGGGAGGTAGGTTGGGTGGGATGACAGTCATGACAGCATACAAGGGTGGTATATAATACATGTGGGGGTAAACACCTTGGCTGGGGAGGGGTGTTTGGAAATCGGAAGCCCATGAGCCCCCAAATGGAAACAGTGGGGCTGAGGTCCCCACCCATGGGCAGTCACCACTGCACCTTCACGGCCCCAAAGGTGGCTGTGCTAGGGGCTGGGTAGGAGGGGCAGGCTGACCATCTAGATGCACCATGCGGCCCTGTGGCTAACAGTGCTTAATATGACAGTACTATTAAGAGAATGCAACACTACATTACCATATGATACCAGAGTAAACACAAGCAGTCCAGGAGTTAGACCTTGCCAAGCTGTTACCCTTTTATTTGCACACAACCTATATGAGATGCTTCCTGCCATATTGTCTGGTTTATTCAGTACATGCCATACACAATAAAGGTTTTATACTGGCAATTAACTTTCTACTACTTTTAGATTTATTTCTTATGACAGTACATGCAATATTGTACATGCAAGATTGTTACTAACCTGCCTTGTGACACAGCCTCTGCAGCCTACAGGTATGGGTTTCCTGATTCACAGCTCGCTCTGCTGCTGCTGTCAAAGACATAAGAGGAATATTTAGCCATACCTATCCATAATATACATGAGTTAGCAATTATTAAACAGGTAGTAGGATGAGTACTTACACATGGCTGGGACATCACCCAACTGCCTAGCTTCTTGGATGCACTGATCCAAGAGCTCCCTCTTCCTCCATTTCAGGTCAGCATAGTGATGCCTGACCTGCTCACCAGTTTGAGGGATGCCACTGGAACTGGTGAGGTCATGGGCAAGATGGTCCCAGGCTTCCGCTTTATATTGGGAACCCTAGTACTGGCCCTGCAGCAGTCTCTGGTCGTGGTCTTTTACAAGGGTCCTGTCATGAATTTGGTCTCCTCGATGCCCCAGCGCTGGGCTCAGAAGCGTGACCCTTCTCCGATACTAGCCATAGTGCCTACAGGAGGAAGCTGCAACCAGTTATGATATGTATTCCCACCTGTGGGGTTTAAATAGGGCCAATTTTCCACACTTTGCCATGACTGGATGGTTTTGAAAATGCTAAACTATAGACAGACCTGCTTACCTACGGTTGGCATTGTTTATAGGGGTATACCAATGGGCAAATTGATTTAGCTGGGCTACATATTGCTTGCACCTAGTAAGCAAGGATGTGCAGTGCTTAGCATTGTTTATTTTTAAATTTGCACACTATTTGCTGTTTGGCATTGATTTATCATTCATCACATGTTATATATTTGTTTAATATCTGTGATTCATGTGTATGTACAATGTATGGGGTCCTTGTGTTTATTGGGGGATTTCAGCACTTTATTACAATGATACCTCACATCTGGACTTAATGCAGCAGTACTCCAGTTTACATATATATGTTATGTAGTAGATTATACAACATTAAACTGTTTATAGATTCCTTTCACATGTAAATTGTGATCTTTCTATAGTGAAGATCTGTTTGGGTATACCTCCATTTTATATACAGCTGTGATGGCTTACTGGTTAACTGCTGTGACTATAGTGCACAGCATCCTGGGTCCAAGATCTGTTTATTTTGTTGCTGGGCAGAACAGGGGCTGTTGGATACAGAGTGATTATAGCACTTTTAAGCAGTTATAAGTTGGTTTGCGTGGGTTTGCATGATGGTAAGCAATGCTAACTTCCAGTTAATTATGCGTACAGAGAGTTAGCTTTAAAATTGCTTAACCTGTCTGCACATTGCTTAACCCCACACAAACAGGCTTATACTCGCTTACTACTGCTTAATAGTGCTTACTCCTGCTTACCCACTAACTAATTTAGAAAGAAATTAAACATAGGTCTTGGGAAAGTGGTAGATTTGGACACTCTATGGATTTATCATTCATTGCACATTATACCTTCATTTAGT
Organism: Protopterus annectens; assembly: GCF_019279795.1. Lineage (NCBI taxonomy): Eukaryota > Metazoa > Chordata > Ceratodontiformes > Protopteridae > Protopterus > Protopterus annectens. The sequence goes on along the minus strand of NC_056745.1, from coordinate 920,792,628 downwards.
ATCCCTGATTCATGTGTACGTATACTGTATGGGGCACTTGTGTTTATTTGTGGATTTTACCACATTATTACAATGATACCTCACATCTGCACTTAATGCCATACTCCAGTTCACAAATATATGTTATTTAATAGGTTATACAGCAAAAAAAAGTGTTCATAAAGTGATTTCACATGGAAAATGGAATTTACTACAGTGAGAATCGAACTGGGAATGACTGCTCGCAAAGCGAATGCTCGGTCCACTATATTATTGCAGTACTGCTTCTACTAAATGTATCTTGCTGTTTATCTTCTTGTGCTATTTAAGCTACAGCATGCAAAGCTATGCAATGGGCAAACCCGCGAACCTACTGTTAAATTTAATCTGTTTGATAAAAAAAATTCTCTACTGCTATTTTCTCTAGGAAGGGACAGGTTTCACTTATTGCTATGGATTCTTGCATGCATCTGCACATTTGGCAGACATCCTAGCAACCCCCCATACCTCTCAACCTCTTCATGCAAATTATCTGGACAAAGCTTGACAACATGAGGTCCAACTATGGACATATTTTAATTATTGCTCTTATAAGCTTGGGAAAGTTGCTAGTGTAACAGGTTTGTTTTAATATACATTTTTTGATGGATTTGAAATCTGAAACTGAAATGTATGCCATTATTTACCGACTTCAGTCTTGAGATCATCCCAGTGATTTTCCAGGACAAATGTATGGGTGACAAATCTGGACATTCTGCACTGATTTGTACAGCCTCCTATGAGCGTTCTCACTCATTGTAATTGCCGAACGGCACTTCCCGAGTGCAGGAGTGTGTGTATTGTGAGAGCTCTGTTCTCAGACACACCCCCTGCACTCGTCCATGCTCCATATCTGTTTAGGGGCAGAGGCAGCGCACCTTCATTACTATGCATGGCGTGCTGCCGTGCTGCCCTTAAACAGTCATTTCTTTGCAAGAATAACTTATTCCTGCATGGAAGATTAGTGAATCCTGGGGAATATCTTTAACTTTTGTCTACTATCAGATCTAGTGCCCACTTAAAACTATTATTTAAACAATCTATACTTCATAATTTTATCCACTATACTTCAGTCATTTCTATAGTTTTATTATAACTTTTACTACCTGATGTAGTGCATCATAAGCTTTACAACTTTTCAGTAAAGCACTGGTTTTCTCTTCCCTTGACTAATTTATATTATAAAGTATGTTCCTCCTTTCTTAATGTGTTATTTATTTATTTGACATTTGTTGACAGGGATAGTCCGACTGAGCTTGCGCCCTTTTTCAGCATAGGCCCAGGGAGAAAAGCTCCACATAACAAAATTAACATGAACTATATAACAGGTATAAACAATTCAAAATACAAAATGATTATGCAACAGTTATTACAAATTCAAGTAAGAAGAGAAAAAGCAGTTATAGAGACATTTACAAAAACAGTTCTGGAGACTTTAGTGCAATAAGCTGGTAATTGCAAAAAAAAAACTGGTAGTGACACATATTGCAGTGTTATCCATGGACTACAGAGCAGTTTGAAGGCAGTTTGCCTTTTGGTTACAGGAGGTACAGAATTTTATTATGAGAGCGAAGTTGTAAATGGAAAGCAGGTGGTAGATAACAAGTGCTAGGTAGTATAGGAGGAAAGAAGTAGGAGAGTATCATGTAGTCAGACAAGGTAATGTTAATAAAGAAATGTTAATGGAAGGGTTAGGTGGAGATAAGGTATGGAGATGAGGTGAGGGGGTGGGAAGGAATGTGGTTTAGGTAGGATGATTAAAGTGACAGATCCAAGTACTAGAAAGGTGATTTTTGAGAACTTTCTTAAATTCACGAACTGGGGTAATATTTCTGAGGGCCATGGGAAGCTTGTCCCATGATAGAAGAGGGAAATAGCTGTACAGATTCTGGTCAATCATTTCTTTTGGTTTATGTATCTGTAAGAGACATTTGTCTGATCTTCGAAGAAGTCGAGGGGGAGTATAACCTAGTGTGGAGATGTTAAGTCAGGATGGGGGCTTATTTAGGATTGAGTGGATTATGAGAAGTTGAGAAAGGAAGAGCTGGTAAGGAAACTCTAGCCAGTTGAATGTCTTGAGAGCATGACAGTAATGGGTTTTAGTTGGAAGATTGGGAGCAAACCGAGCAACTTTATTGTAGGTGGTTTCTAGCTTGGAATGTAGTGAGGACTGTAGGTTTGTTAGGATTTGTGAGCTATAGAAGAGGTTAGAAAGAAGGTATGCTTGAGCAAGTGAGATTTTGGAGTCAGGTGTGAGGAAACTTTTGTTTCAGTACAGAAGGCCAAGCTTTTGGTGGGTTTTCTTTATAGAGTGAAGTTCAGGAAGGTCAAATTTAAGTTGGTCATCTAGGATTGCTCCAAGGAGCTCAGTATGGATTTTTGGTTTGATAACTGTGTTATTGAGGGAAGAGATGGTAAATGAGGATTTGAGATGAGAGAGAGAAATGGGCAGGAAGAGTAGAAGTTTAGTCTTTTTAGGGTAGATTATGAGTTGGTTGTTAGTAAGACATGACTCTGTGAGGCTCAAAGATGCATGTGTGAGGGATAGTAGGTCAGTGGGTTTAGCAATGGAGATGATAGTAGAGTCATCCACATACTTTATAAGAAATGACTGTGGGCAGGATGTATAAAGTTGGTTAGTGAAGATGTTAAAGAGAAGGAAGCCTAGAACTGAGCCTTGTGGTACTCCCATTTTGATAGGGAGAAAGGGGGAGAAAGCTGAGCCCCATTTGACATATTGTCCTGTCAGTGAGGTAGCTGTTAAACCAAGAGATAGTTGCTGAAGAGAGGTTAAGTTGAGAAATTTTGGAGAGTAGGAGGGGTGAGAGACAGTGTCAAAGGCTTTGGAGAGGTCTAGAAAGAGACAATACAAGTTTATTATTGTCTCTGGCTTGGGAGATGGAGTTTGTGATGGAGATGAGAGAAGTAGTGGTGCTGTGGTGGGGCAGAAGCCATGCTGGCTTGGGGTGATCAGGTTTTCTTGAGTAAGATAGGTCATGATTTGTTTATTAACACAGTGTTCTAGAATTTTGGGTAGAGAGAGTATAGCAATAGGTTGATAATTTGAAAGCTCTAAGGAGTTCCCACCTTTGTGGATAGGAATGGTATAGAATTTTTTTCCCGGGAGTAGGAACTGTGGATTCACTAACTGAGTAATTTATAAGGATGGAAACAGAAAAAGTGATAGCGTTAGCAGCTACCTTGAGGAAGAAAATGGCAGGTTATCTGCAGATGAGGAACATGTTTTAAACTTAAGGAGGAGATTTTTAATGTAGCTAGTAGGAATAGGATTTAGTGAGAAGTGATTCTGTTACAGTGGGAGGGTGGTGGGAGGTGTGGGATTGGTAGGGTTGGAGGTTTGCTTGTGTTTGCTGATGGTATCTATGAAGTAGGAATTGAAAATGGATGCAGTTTTTTGGAGGATGTTATTAGGGCTAGGGTTGGGAGTACAGGGATTAACTGGGTGAAGAACTTGGTTCATAGTATTCCAAAATTTTCTGGGGTTCTAGGTTCTGTGGATAGGCATGTGTGGTAAAAGTTCTTTTTATCAGTGTTTATGTGTTATTTGGCCAGATTGTGAAGTTCCCTGTATTTTTGGTAGTGCGAGAGAGAGAATTGTTTTTACACAAGAGTTTCCTGGCAGAATCTCTTCTGGATAAGTGATTGAGTAGAGTTGTTGAGCCAAATAGAGCATCGAGATTTGACTCTTATAGTTCTGGGAGGAGCAAGACAGTTTAGAGTGCTGAGGAAGATAGAGAGCAGAGTTAAATCGTAGAACAGCCTTATCTAGAGATAGGAATGACCAGTCAGTACAGAAGAGAGTACTGTTAAATGTTACAGGGTTGAAGTAAGTCAAGTCTACTGCATTACTTGAATTTGTGTGGTCTGGAGAGGTGGGGGTAGACTCTTAACACTCATATAGGGAGTGGTTGCTGATGGAATCAGGTAGGGATTGAGAGTGGTGGTAGAGGTCAGGATGGGATATAAGAATCCAGTTAAGGATAGAACTGGTACTGGTGGGTTTACTAGGAAAAGTGGGGGAGGACATAAGTTGGGTGTATCCTGGAGGTAGGGGAGTTAGGGGGGTGAGGGTTTGCCAAATGATGCTGACATTTCCTAGTATAATGGATTCATTTGGTATGTTATCAGATAGCCAGCACAAAATCTGTTCAAATAAGGGTAAATTATCTCCAGGAGGTATGTAAATAGTGACTACAGGTTAGGGTTTTATGGACATTAAGTTTGCAGTTGGCAATAGTAAGTTCAGCAGGGTAAAAAGAGGGAAGAGGGTTACTTAGGGGGGATACTGTGAGGTGGTCAGAGTGCATAATGGTTAAGCCTTCACCTTTTTTATGTGTATGGTCAAGGCATAGAATGTTGTATCCAGGAGTGAGAAATTCATTGTCAGTGTTACGTGGTTTGAGCCATGTTTCAGAGACAGTAACTATAATGGGGGAGTATTGGGCAGTCCAGGTGTGGAATTCTGTTATCTTGTTAAGAATGCTATGGATGCTGATGCAATAGAAGGAAAGATGTTTCAGAGTAAGGCTAGGTTGCTGCAAGAGTGGCTGTGGAGGAGCAGTGAGAGTTGGTGGGTTATAGTCAGGGCCTAGAGTAGGGTGAATCTCACCTGACAGTTATAGAGTGTCGGTAGTGAAGAAGAAAGTAGATTTGAAGGGGTAGTGTGAGAAATACTTTTGTTTAACAGTGTTACAAGGATTGAGCTAAGGAAGCAATTTGATTTTGGGAAGAGAGAAGTCAGAAGTGTTGAAGAGTGAGGGGGAAATTGGAGTGGAGTAGTGACTGTCAGTGTTTGAAATGAAGTAGGAGGAGGTTGAAGTGCATTGCTGGGGATTAAGTTGAGAGAGATATGAGGTGAGGTTAGATAAGAGTGGAATAAAAAGTGATAAAAAGAGAGAAAGACGCATTTTAGAAGGAAAGAAGTGCAAGGTATGGGGAGAAAAGTGTGTCTGGGGTGAGTTTAGATGGAGCAAGTGTGAATATGGAGGAGGGGAGGGGTGAGTGTGGGTGGGAATAGTGCACGTGTAGTGTGTGAAGTGGTGGGAGGGAAGAAGAGGGGAGGGCTAGAGTGTGACTGGTTTAAGGAGTGCAGGAAGTGAGAGGTTAGAGTGGGTAGGGTAGGAATGGTTAGCTATAAACATAACTGATGTGGGGGTGTATGGGAATGAGGGTTAGGTAGGGGAGCGGAGTGAGCCCAATTGAAGGGAGGGTGAACGGAGCAGGTTGATCCATCAACACGTTTGTGCTGAAGAGTGGGTTGACCCAGGAACAAGTTTGTGCTGAAGACAGAAAAATAAGCAATTAAATGTAAGATTTCAGATGCAGTTTGGATGTGAGTTGAGACATTATTCAGTAGTAAAAGGGTGTTAGGGCTGAACGTATCAGCACATAAGCTCAGCTATTGAAATAAGTACGGGGAACTACAGTGTGAGTATAAGTAATCTGACTATACAGAAAAAGGCAGTATGGGAAGAATAAATTAGAGAGTGGGCATTTTAGGTATTTAAGCCAAATAGTTATTTTGCTTATATAATTTTATTTTATTTATTTATTTTATTTTACATTTGTTGACTGGGAGTGTCTGGCTGAGCTATTGCCCTTTTTCAGTGAAGGCCCAAGGAGAAAAGCTCCAAAGATAAACAATGCAATAAAAATAGCAATACAGGTACATTTCAATAAAAATAGCAATAGAGAATTTTGGTAGTTAAAATACGTAAGCTACATACACGTATATTGTTGACAGATAAAACAGTACTATAAACAAACAGGAGAATGTTAAAAAAGTAGAATAAGTTGCATGTTTTGGTTTAAAGAGAGAGTTGAGTAAATATAAGGTTTTGTATGGAGAGTAGCAGAAACTAAAAAGGTTACATACGAATTTCAGGGAGGAGAGTATAGAAGAAACTTTGGAGGTTGCATAGGAAGTATAGGATGAAGTAGTTAATGGTAAGTTTTATTTAGTCAGTTTGACTGTACTATAAAAGGTAGGTAATAATCAGGGATGGTTGTTTCTAAGAGGAATTTTTACTGACCCTTTCACTGAAAACTCAGTATAAATGTGTATCTTCTCATCTTCCTTAACTAGGTCTTGCAACACAAAGTACACATTTATAGATATAACACCTACAAACCAATTTGCTATAAGCTAGTTTTTCAGTTATTTGATTCTCAGTCAATTGCATGGTAAACATGTGAGATATGAGTTTTTTGTCCCACATTGTAGGTGAATAGGTTCATAGATCAGTATTAGGCAATCAAGTCTGCAGACCAGTATAAGTCCAGCCAATAACCCATATACTCGGGAGAATTTGCCTATCCAGTTATCTTAGTTTACCTTGAAGGTAGTAAGGGTAGACTCTGCGTGACAAGTAGTGGACACTTGTTTGAGATGTGAGTGATACACTGAGATATGAATCTATCTTGCCAGTATGTTAATTTACTAAATCTTTTCTATCCACTAACAGAAAGTGATCAATTTTATTGTGACCCAACATATTTGGAAACAGTCTTTGTGCTTGCATAAAATTAATGTGCTATAGAAAAACATCAGAACGGATTCCCTCCCATGATGTAGTTGGCTGAATATGTGACATTTCTTCAGGTAACTGGAAGTCATTTGTGTCATATTCATTTTCATCTAGTCTCACCAACCTTTGCTAACATATGCTGCAATTCTGTTTACATGATGATGATCTTGCTTTTGCTTTATTTTATTGAATTTTTGTTTGGTAACCAGGGTAGAGCACTATTTCAGATGGACTATTTCAGATGGACCATTTTCAGTTTCATACTGGGAAATACAAGAGTAAAATATTACAAAATGGTAATTAATCATTAGGTTGGTGAGTCACAGCACAAAATTGACTGAATCAATAGGTCACAGAAGTGAGTACATCAGAGTTTTCAATAAGCATGGTTAGGACTGGTAAAAACATGTTGTACAATATATACATAATGCAATTAGGAAACAAGCAATTAACGTATGAAAACAGTGAGGGTGAGAGAGTGGAGGAGGGGGTAGAAGGGGTAAGAGATAGTTTGAAAAAGGAGAAAAGAGTTTAGAGGAAGTAAAGTGAGATTTGGTGTTGATTGTATTGCTGGTAGAATGAATGACTTAAGGAAAGGAATGAGGGAACGATTGCTGGGAATCATTTTATACCTTGTGATTGGAAGCCTTTGCATTGCAATTGTTTGTACAGACATTTTTGATGTTGATTCTGAATCTCTTGAAGTGTGATATTTCATTTAAATGTGTTGCCAATGCTTCCCTTGATGGTGGTGCCATGATTGAGAAGCAGTGGTTGTTTATTTGCAGTCTGTTTTATACAGATTAAGTTATTCATAGTGTAAAGAATGCTCAGTTTTCTGTTAGGCAAGGCATTTGGTTAAATCGGTTTTCAGCTCATATATTCATTATGGCTTTCTAAGGTAAAAGACTATTGGATTAAACATTTCTTTTTATCTTGGGATGTCCTATCCTGACTATTTTATGAGAAAGAGCTTCTCTCATTTGGAAAATTATTCTTTAACAAGATTGTGGCAGTTCTCATCAGTTTTAGAATGCATGGGTTTACTTACAATGTGAACTTGAAAGAAAAAGTTTTACCAGCTGATGAGAGTTATAGTAATACTGAAGTAGTGTAAGTGTACTCCAGTCTTTGGCCTCTTTATTGGATCCTTTTCTATTTTTTTTTCACATTCAAGACATCATCAATTCTTTGGAAAAGCTGGTATCTAACAGCTTGTAAACTTTCTGACGTGCCGTCATACTTTTCAACTGTTGGTATTTTCACCTCATATTTTTGATCTGTTCCTCATAAATTTTGTGGTTTTCTGGAATTTTGTGACAAATCAGTGAGGACTAAATTTACCAAATAATGACAAAATTTCAGACTTTATACCTTCAGAACATGTATGGTAACACAAGACCTTAAAGCTACTTTCAAAGTTTATAACAGAATATTTAAATTTTGTTCTTATTTTTGGGGCTTTCTCCCCCCATTATTTTTGTCTTTGTCCAGAAGTTTCTGCGAAGAGGTTGAGAGCAATGCCTGCACTTCTAATGAATTATTCATACTTTTGTAACTGATACATAGTTCTTCTTCAGATCGTATAATCAAATGGGACATTCATCTGTATATATATAAGCCAGTCAAAATTATTCACCCAATGAGAATATCAACACCAAGGTTCCAGCCAATCCATATTTGGATTTCTCCATCTGATTTGCATAAACCGGGTTAACAATCCCATTTTCTAAATGGATGCCTCACACAGCTTGCTAATGTTCAGTACTAATGAAATATGTAAAGTAGGTGATGTTAGTAACCAATAGCACTTCCAAAAGAAGTAACAGATGAAGCAGCTGGCTTTCATGCATACTTAGAGGCATGCCTCACACTAATGTATTGGAATCAGAATATGCAAAATAGGTGAACTAAACAGCCAATAGTGGCTTCCAAAAAACAGCAAAAGACAAATCTGCTAGTCTTCATGTATTCTTATTGAAAAACTTGTCAAATAATCCCAAAGGCAGTTCTTTACACAGTTCTAATATTCAATAAAGAAAAAATGGCACGAACAATAAATGGATGATCTAAGTAGCCAATGGTGGCTTCCAAAAGCGGCAAAAAACAAATCTGCTGACTTTCATAAATTCCTATTATGAAACTTCTTTTCTTTAATCTAATTAACCCAGAAGAAGTTTTTCACATATCTCTGATGTCCAGTGATGGGGATGACAAAAAAATAATATATATAGTAGTATGCATCGCTATCAATAAAAAATGGGCAATGTCATTACTAAAATTTCATTTCTCAAGACAAGAATATAGCAGAACAATTACTAAGTGACAATAAATGTCAAGGCTCCATGTCTTGCATGGTCACATTTGTACCTCGAAAAATTCACATGGTGACTGCCTATAAGTTTTTTCCTGAGAAGAGTATAGGTATGTTATTTCACTCTAGCAATGTATGCAAATTTCAAACTTCATTTCATCCATCCAAAGTCAGTATATATACGTTTCTGACTTCACCCCATCCATTCAAGATCAATAGAGAACTTTTACTAGAATTCCACCATCTCTGTTCAGATGTTTATCATATTGTCCAGTTTTGTATTGATGAAACCAGAGCAGGAAAGGTATGGGCATATTAAACTACAAATATCATATGTCGACAGCATCAAATCTTCTAATCTTGACACTAACATAATCGAACTTAATCAAATGTCCGTTAGGATATAAATGCTCTTATAAAACAAGATAATAAGTATGTTATTTCACTATAGCAATGTATGCAAATTTCAGACTTCATTCCATCCATCCAAGATCAATATGTATAAATTTCTGACTTCATCCCAGCCATTCAAGATCAATAGGAAATTTTACTAAGATTCCACCATGTCTCTTCAGATATTTATCATTCATCACTTATGATCTCGTTAGCTCATAGTCGATCTGCGTCTCTTCAAGTCAGGTTTCAATGGTATAACACTATTCAACCCTGGATGTTGATCAGCTCTAAGGTTCATTATCCATTTGGTTTCCCTAAGTTTAGTTATGTTCTCAATATCCCCTTTTTTTGGGCCAATATGTATGGTCTCTATAGCTTTATATGAAAACAAGTGATCTTTATGCTGACTGACATGATTAGCTAGGGCATTATGAACATCTTGGTTCACAATGTCCGTTTGATGCCTCTGTATAAGTTTCTTAAGCATTTGGTTAGTTTTGCCTACATAAAATGACTGGCATGATCTACATGTAGCCAGATAAACAGCATTGCTCGTAATACAGGTTGCTTTGACATCAAATGTATAAAGTCTCTTCATTCTTGGATGCTCAGACTTGTTGCTACTATCTATCAGAGTACAAATATTGCAATTGCCACACACGAAAGTCCCCTTCTGTCCTTGAAACCGCTTTGCTTTTTGTGTATTTGTGCACAATAATCTTTTCAGATTCCTCTTGTTTTTATAGCAGAAACGTGGTCTTTCTCCCACTATGTCTTTCAACTGGGAATCTTGCATTAGAATGGGCCAAAACTGTTGAATTATTTGCTGAATTTGATAGTTATCCGTGCTATAAGTTAAAGCAAATATGGTCAGTGTGTCTTTATCCTTCTTCCTATCTTCCTTTTCCTGCATTGGTAACCTCAAGTCTTTCCCCTTATAGCCTCTTTCTTTCAAATTTTCCTGTAAAAGACTCACCTCTCTATTACATGTGTCCACTCGGTTACAATGTTTAAACTCAAACTGAAGAACAGACAACCAAAATATGATCATGAAACAGAAAATAAGCAAAAGATTAGGATTCAGAAATGTAAACTTTAGATGTTAAATATAAAACACAACTAAGAACATATAGTTAAGCATAATAAATGGTATAAATAAAGTACTGTTTATGGAAAACTTTCTTTCCTTTACAGGTGCAAGTACCCTGACGTTTTTTGTTTTTTTTTTTCAAATGAAGATTTGATGCTTTGCCTGCACTATAGAATTCAATCTACACCAGTAAATGAACAGAGCTCTCTAGAAGGATAGGTTCTCACCTCAACACAAATTATGGAATAAGTTACCACTACAGTTTAAACAAAGTATTGCTTTAGCTACCTTTAGGACTCGTCCTAATGTGTAGATGGACAGGCAAACATTTATACCAGGGTTATCAGTTTGGGAAGTGAACACTCTTAAGTTCTTGTAAGGGACAATACTTAAAGGTGAATATAGCTAGGCATCTTTTGTTCCCCATCATTACTTGGTTTAAACAATACTACGCAAGTGATAAAAAAAAGTCATTCAGATAAACCATTTAGTAAAAACTGCAAGAAAGACCCAGACAAACTACAGTCTCCACTGTGTAATACCTTAAACCTATTATAGTGGAGGAGAATGGGATATATGCAAATGACCCCTTAATGATATACCAGTTTTTCATCTATATGGATTTGAAATCTCAAAGACTTTTACCTTTTAAGTCAGTAAAGCTAAACCCCACTACCTATAACACATATGTAGGGGTTTGTAAAATTGGAAATTTCCAGTTTTAGGCACACATTTTGTACTATATTTTGTTGTGCCATTTTATTAGGCAAGTATTTGTTTTACCTTTTCCTTGTAAATAAGAAAAATATATCTTTTGTACCAGCATCAAAATGTATAACATTGTTACAGACATGTCACTGAAAGAGTATTGGAGGAATTAGTTTTTATACATTGTACAGTTTAACATTAATGTTCATCTTTCATCTTATTTATATGTTAGTTTACCACTACAACTTACTTACTGGGTTATTTAGAGAAATGAGCCAGTTATGTTGAATGCAATGAGGAGGAGGTAGTTTGTTTTGGAATAATCACAATTTTTGGGGCTTCAGATAGTGTTTAAAGAGGAAGATTACTGCTAGACTGGATTTTACTAAGCAGGTAGTGACGTTATGGGTAGTGGAGGGTGGTGCAACATTAGTAAGATCAAGGTTAAGAATATTCTTATGACTGGTGGGGAACAAGAGCAGTATGATCAAAGGATTAACAGTAATAAAACTGGCGATACATTGACTGCATATGTGGCTAGTTATTTAAGTATGCCAGCTTATAGCCAAGTAGTTATGTTGCCCATAATAAGTGTATTTGGTTTGACAAAGAACATTTCAATCTAAGTTAGATTCTCAGCATAATCATAAAGAGACCTGTACTTGACAATAATGTGGTAGGCTGCTTTATTGAGTGCTACACTGATGTCTAAAATTTTAACTATGGCATCAGACATGGTCTGATCCCCACAAAACAAAATGAGTTCTTTAACAATTATGGACATGACTGACCACTTTGAACCCTTGCAAGGAAAGACTGCTATCTTTGCACCATAAACAATTTTCTTTATTTATCAAACAAATATGTTTCATGGTAGAGGAGAGCTTCAAGCATTGACTTTATGTTTTTCAAGTATTTAGCACTGATCAGTGTTACCCTGGTACTGCATGAATTCGACTTAGCTTAGTGAACATATCCATGAGCTAAACTTGGTTTCATAAAGTTACTATGGTAGCAGCAAAAAATTATATGATAAACACAAGCTATGAGACAAAAAAGGCAAAGCCCATCCATGACAAAGCAAGAAGATCTCTTAAACACTTTATCCCTGCCAGGAACATGTCGGATCCCACTGGAACGACAGCAGGTAACTAGCCAGTTGCAGAAGCCAGTTATTTTAACACTTTCAGATCCCACTGGAATGACAGCAGGTAACTAGCCAGTTGCAGAAGCCAGCTATTTTATCTTTTGAACATAGACATCATTCCCAGTGATGGTAGAATACATCACAAGTGACTTTCCTTCCCTTGTGATAGTGGAGATGTATTCAAGTAGTGTTCCTCTGTATCGAGTCCAAGGTAGAGTGTGTAAAGTCATTAACTCGTACTTGGCCAGTTTTGGTGATTTACAGTTAAGGTATTTGTGGAAGAAGGTAAATCCCTAGATGGCTGAGGTTTGCTATATAGTGGGGGTTAGAAGCTTATACAGAAATTTCTTAATAGTGTCAGCATGCCCTAAGAAGGAGTTCTGCTGCTGTTTACTTACACCAAGTGCCAGGGCCAGCCATAGGCCAATTGGACCACTTTAGCCCAATAGGGCCCCACTTCTTCAGGCGATAGTGTTCTGGACTATGACATGGACATTATGCCTTACATAATACAGAGAGTTTCCTAAAAGACACTGCAGATATCCATACTCTATTTTAGTCTTGCTCCCATAATGCCTCCACACCTCTTGTATGGCTGACAGTATTATCTACACACTCCCATAGTAGTCAGTTGCTGTTGTGTCCTCGACAGGTATTTTTTTACCAAAGGCTGATCAGATTAACCATTTGGTTTTGTGTACAACTCCATTTACTGTGTCAGAAGTTAAAACCACACTTAAAGACTGATAGAGAGGTAGTTTGCTTTTTTTACTGATGTGGAATTTATGAATGTCTTTTAATGAAGAAAATTACAAGGAATAACAGAAATAGTCAGTCTAACACAGCAACAAAATAATCACTATTAAGCCTAAAAAGTACAGATACTTTGATGTCAGGAAACGTCTGATCACTAGCAAGTGTGACAGAATGTTACCAATTCAGCAGTATGGCAGAGAACAAAGTAGGTGCAGTATGTATGATTGTAGGGCATGAAATGCAAAGCAGTGTAAGGCATGAGTCAAATGAGAGAAAGACAGGATATAGAGAGACAGAAAAGACAGAAAAATACAATGCAATAAAATAAAATAAAAAAGTATGGGGTGACAAGGGGGGAAGTGTGTATCTGTCTCCTACCTGGGTTCAGGAGATCCAGGCAGAACTAGAGAGTTTGGGAGTATGCTTACTACTACACCAGGTGCACCCATCTGGTAATATACCATGTAGACACAGGACCTCAAAGACCCATCAAACAGCCCCCTTACAGTGTACCTAAGCAGGCCCAAATAACTGTCCAGTTGTGAATGCTTTTATGCTTGTATGTGAGGATGATTTAAGGCAATTATATAAAAAGACATCAACTAAGAGAAAATGTTTAACTTGTCGCATGATGAACATAAAGCATTAGGTGAATTACAAGAAAATGATGACATAATCAAACAAGCAGATAAGGGGGGTGCAATAGTTTTATTTAACAGATCAGAATATCTTAATCTAATGAATGAATTTCTATTAGATCAGACAACCTTTAAGGTAATAACTTTCTCAGAAATCAAGAAACATATTATAGATGTTAATATGTTCATTTATGATTTGGAAATGCAAGGTGAAATTTCAATGGATTTATTTAATTATTTTACTGTGTCTTGTCCACTAATCCCATTGATATATGGTATCCCGAAACTGCATAAATCTATGACCAAACTGCCGACGAGACCTATAGTGTCAGGAAAAGAATGGGTTACTGAACCCTTATCTATTTATGTGCAAAAAAGTAAATATTTAACTCTTTGTCCCAGTTATATGAAGGATACGAGCGACTTTTTTACAAAATTATTTAAATGGTGTAAGAGCAACACATATATGTTGGTCACACTTGACATAAATTATCTTTTTACAGTTATTACAAATGACTACAGGGTCAATGCTGTACATGAGTTCTTATGTAAAAATACTGAAATGACTGGTAGAGTAATAGAGAATATTTGTAGTTTAATTGAAATAGTTCTCACTAAGAATATTTTCTTATTTAACAGCCAGCCCTTTCTGCAAGTAGCAGGAGTAGCAATGGGGACTCCCATGGCTAATGTCTACACAAATATTGTGTTAAATCAATGGGAAAATTAATGTATAAGTGGTCCTAATAATCCATTTAAACAGAATGTTTTATTCTAGCAATGCTTTGTTGATGACTGTTTTATGATTTGGAAAGGGACTGAGAAACATTTATTTGACTTTGTAGAGTATTTGAATAACAGCACAGCTAAGTTCAAGATGAACTTTTCTTATGACAGTATTTCATACTTAGATGCTCAACTATATAGAGAATTAGATAAATTAAACACTTGCGGCTATAAAAAAGTTGTCCAGATGAATAAATATACACGTTAGGAGTATGCATGCTAGGCATATTTTTTGTTGTATAATTAAAGGGCAATTTTTAAGAGTGAGTAGAGTCAATGCAGATGAATTTAGGTGTAGAGAGCAAATGGAAGATCTAGTAAAAGAATTTACCAATAGGGACTATGATAAAGATCTGGTAGTAAATGTAATGAAAGAAGTGTTAGATAATAGGTTACAATTGCCCCTCCATTCTTTGGAGAAGTGGAAAAAGACTCCTTAGACAGTAACACATTAAATGTGCAGAGATATGTTACCACATATAATAGCATGACAAGGGATGTCAAAAATATTATATAAAGAACTGGTGAATTTTAACATCAGTACCTGAATTGTTAGCGAGTTTAGACAATAAACAATTAGTTATGTACTCACCATAACATCAGATGTATGTGGTCCATCTCACCTACATTCTTAACTGATGGGTTCGGAGCCAAGAATCGGCTCTGACTCGGCCGCTATTTACTAGCTCGAAGTCTCTGATTGGCTGGGCTAGCCCTAGTATCCCAAGATGCACCACACCCAAACCCCCTGATCTTGTTTGCCAACAATATAACAGAGTGACATACACAACCTCCTCGAAATAACACAAGCAGGAAGAGAGAAAAAATAACATCCTCAGAAGGGTCTAAGAACATAATCTCCCCCAAGTCGAACAGGTCGGGGGACGGTGGGCAGGTACGTAAGAATGTAGGCGAGATGGACCACATACATCTGACGTTATGGTGAGTACATAACTAATTGATGTAATGTGGTCCTATCCCGCCACATTCTTAACTGATGGGACAGCTCCCCTAGCACCTACATTCTGGGAGGCTCACTGACAATACTCCTGAGCACCATGGAGCCAAAGGAAGCCCGGTCTCTAGACACCACATCAAGCTTGTAATGAGAAACAAAGGTGTGTGGAGAGGACCAGGTGGCTGCAGCACAGATGTCATCCAAGGAGAGCCTAGCATGATAAGCTACTGATGCAGCCATGGTAGAATGAGCCTTAACTGGGAAAGGTAAATCTCTGCCTGCTAATGCATAAAAGAGATACAGTCCTTAACCCATTTAGCAATAGTACCTTTAGTCACAGGGCTATCATTCTTGTTCTCTGAAAAGGACACAAACAACTGATCTGATTTCCTGTGGGGTTGTGTCCTGTGCAAATAAAACCTTAGTTGTCTATGAATATCCAACTGGTGGAATTTGAATTCCGCTTCATTTGAAAAGTTTGGAAAGAAAACTGGTAACTCAATGGATTGATGAAGACAAAGGGTAGAAGATACCTTAGTAAGGAAGGAGGGGTTGAGTCTCAAGGAAATCCTCTCCTTATGGAAGACCAAATAAGGGGCTTTATGGAAAGGGCCTGAAGCTCCGATACCCTCTTGGCTGAAGTAATGGTGACCAGAAAGGCTGTCTTCCAAGACAAATATTTTAATTCACAAGTGTCAGCCGGTTCAAAGGGGGTAGAAGTTAAGGTTTGAAGCACCAAGCTTAAATCCCAAGGTAAAACTGGTTGTGATAATGGCAGACGGAGTAAGCAGGCTCCTTTCAGGAAGGCTTTACAGAGTTTATGTCCCATAAGGGAAGGCTCATGTGAGACATGAAAGTTAGAAATGGCCATCAGCTGTACCTTATTAGTGGAGGTAGCGGAACCCTGTTTGAATAGCATAGCCAAAAAATCTAATACCGCCGACAAGGGGGCTGTGAAGGGATCTAGATTGTGTGCTTCAGCCCAGATAGCAAATCTTTTCCATTTGCTAGAGTATAGTTTTCTGGTAGACGACTTGTGGGAGGACGACAGAATATGCAACACCTCAGGTGAAAAGGAATGTAGTCTAACTAAGGATGGAAGTGTAGCAGCCAAGCTGTCAACCTGAGGGTTCATAGGGATGGATGGAACTGACCCGAATGATGAGTCAATAGGTCAGGTGCTGGTTCCAGAGTCCAAGGGCCATCCACTGTATACTTCTGAAGAAAGGGGAACCAAACTTGACGAGGCCAGTATGGTGCGATAAGAATCATCTTGCTTCCCAAGGAAGTTGCCTTCTGAATCACTCTTAATAATAGAGGGAACGGAGGGAAGCCATAGAGCAGATCTGGGGGCCAATCGTGGACTAGAGCGTCCCTGGGTGGCTCCCCCAGGGGAGGGATCAGAGTGAAGTACCTGCTGCAATTGGCATTGAGGGGGCTGGCAAACAGGTCGCAGCAAGGTTGACCCCACCTGGAGAAGATCTGAGTTGCAACTCGGTTGTTCAAGGACCACTCGTGAGGCATCAGAATAGCTCTGCTTAGCCTGTCTGCTATCACATTGGACTTCCCCGGAATGTGCGTTGCTACTAGAAAGCATTGAGAAGACACCGCCCAGTTCCACACTCTCATGACCTCTCTGCAAAGGGGATAGGACCTGGTTCCACTCTGCTTGTTTAGGTACCACACGACTGACATGCTGTCGGAAAGAATAGCAATCGTCCACTTGGGAAGAGAGCTCTGAAGTGCTTGCAATGCTAGAAGCACTGCTCTCATTTCCAGGACATTGATATGCAAATGTACCTCATGATCTTGCTATGTGCCTTGGACCATTCTGCCCAGATAATGGCCACCCCAACCTATCTGGGAAGCGTCCATGATCACCGTGGTGGTAGGAGACAGGGGGTCAGAGGTCTCCCTATGTCTAGATTGGATGACTGAAGCCACCAACGTAGGTCTTGTCGGCATTGTTCCATGATGAGAATGGGATAAGACAGAGGAAACTCCTGAAAGGACCACTGGACCGAGACCAGCCACTGGAGGATCTGCATATGTAGACTGGCCTAGCCGCCATGGACCCTAGTAGTTGAAGAGCAAGTCTGACTTGGACTTTCTTGAGGGGTAGTAAGGCTAACACTTGAGCCTGTAGCACTTTGATTCTTTCTGTTGGAAGAAAGGATCTCATTTGGACGAGTCTAGCTCTGCGCTGATAAATGCAACATGCTGTGATGGCCACAACACAGATTTTTCCCAGTTGAAGGTAATCCCTAGGTATTGGCCCAATGTGATGGTAGCCTTCGTGGCTCAAACGAGTAGATGCCTGGAGGGGGCAGTGAGAAGAGTCGTCCAGATAAGGAAAAACCTGGAATCCTTGATGTCTCAAGTAAGCTGTCACCACTGCTAAGCACTTGGTAAACACCCTGGGAGCTGTGGTGAGACCAAAAAGCAGAGCACGAAACTGGTAGTGACTGGCTCCCAGCCAGAAGCATAGGTGACTCCTGGATGCCTTGTTTATCTTGATGTGGTAATAGGCATCCTTGAGATCGATGGAGCACATCCACACTCCTTTTTCCAATAAGGGGAAAATGGACTGAAGAGTGACCATTCGGAACTTGGACTTCAGTACAAATCAGTTTAAACAGCTGAGGTCCAGAATGGGCCTCAGGTCCCTTGTCCTTTTTGGTACCAAAAATAATATTGAGTAAGTTCCTGATCCAATCTGGTCTGAGGGGACTGGTTGTATGACTCCTTTTTCCAGCAGCTTCGAAACCTCTAGCGCTGCCTGATCCCTTTGACTGGGTGGAATGTCTGTGATTTTTCTGGATAGGGGAGGGAGTGTAAGAAAGGGAATGGTGTAACCTCCGATAATTATTCGAAGCACCCATTGATCCTGAGTGATACTTTCCCAGGCTTGAGTATGCCTCAAAAAATGCCCCCCGACTGGCTCCAGAGTAGCACAGTCAGGCAGTCCCTCAGGGACATTTTTAGGAGGATCCACGAAAGGATTCATGGTCTCCTGAGTTGCGGGGGCCTCCTCCGCCTCTAGGGCGGCACCTTCCAGAGTAATTCCCCCCTCCTCTTCCCCTAGAGGCGGGTTCACCATGATCAACGGGGAAAGACTTTTGAGATTTCCTGAACCACATCTTGCCTCCCCTCCGTGCCTTGGGATAAGGCCTAGAGGGAGGCAAGAAATGGGCCCCTACGGTAGACAAAGTCTTACCCTCTTGCTCACATCTGGTGAGAGTGTCTTTCACTTTGGGTCCAAAGAGGGAGGACCCATCGAAGGAGGTGTCCATGAAGGAAGACTTGAAGGCGTCCACGAAGTGACACAGGCACATCCAGGCTTGCCTCCTGAGGGCTACGCCTGAGCTAGCTGCCCTACCCGCCCCTTCGGCTGCATAGGATATAAGCCTCATGGACGAATTGACAATAGAGGAAAGGGTAGACAGCTGGGCATTGACAGTCTGATTCAGCGCCTCAGGCAAGTTACCCGACAGGGTATCGCCCAATTCCTTAAGGAGATCTCTTTGAAGTCTAGTGAAGTGGCAAAGATAGTTCAATGACCGCAAAGTAAAGGTCACTGAAGACAGGGTACACTTCCCATACTGATCCATACTCCTGGACTCCTTGTTAGGAGGATGAATGGAAGCAGAAGCTTCTGCAACTTCTTGCTGAGTAGCAGACGCCACCACCATGGCATCTACAGGAACTCCTTTAGTTAGGAACACTTTCTTTGGGGGTGCCGATAGAAACTTGTTTGGGTGGCTGGGCACAGGTTCCACGGAGTCAGGGTGTTCCCACACCCTTCGACAAATAAGGTCTAACAATTCGTCGAAGGGCGGAGAAACCCAGGAGGTGGAAGGTTAAGCTCCAAAGGCTTTGAGGAAGACTGACTCATCCTCAGATGGGGATTTAGAAGGCCATTCGCCTCTCTGCCTTAAAATCTCCAGAATATCAGAGAATGAGACCTCATTGGAGGGCGACTTAGGGGATCCCTCTGCGTCATTGAGGTCGGTATCAGAAGTTATGGACTAATTTGGGGAGTCAACGTGCTTCCTCTTGCACGAATTCTTTCTGGGAGGCTCCTCAGGTGAGGAATCTGAAGGGCCCTCAGAAGGCTGTGGAACACGCATGGAAGTATCCTCAGGCCTTCGAGCCCCACTGTCCACTGATAAGGGGGCGTCAGAGGCTCCAGCCCCAGGGCCGAGGGAAGGAGTGGCTGATTCGCATGAAGTCACTGAAGACCTGGCCAGTGCGCTCCTCATGCCCTCGAATGCAGGTCCACTGGAATCCGAGGATCGACCCATCTCCGAAACCACAATTGGAGAAGGGGTTCTCCTAGCCGAGGCACCAAGAGGGAGACTCGGAGCCGAGGGATGAAGCCCCGATGTATCCCCCTCGGGTCCGACCGAGGAAACCCGAGTGCCAAAACCAGAATATGGAATCGAACAGGTTGGAGCCGAGGTCAGAGCAGATAGGCTTAATGGGAGTATCGGAGCCAACCCCAGGACCCCACTTGACGCAGAACACCCCAGCTCCGATGACACAGGAGTGCTCGGAGGAGGAATAGTCAGAACCGACAAGAGGGAAGGCTCCGGAGCCGACTGGGCTGGAGCGGAAAATAACCTGGCTAATACCGGTGCCTGAAGGAGCCTCTGCACCACCCTGTCCACATCTGAATCAGACAACCTGGAAGACTTAGAGGACACAGAAGGTGGTCGAGATCTCTTACCCAGAGGATCCAAGGTTAGGCTAGGAGAAAGGCTCCAAATCGGTTCCAAGAGGATCGGAGCTGAAGCCGGCTCCAGTGTCATAGAAAATTCCTGCAGTGCCGATAACAATGGAGCCAAGGAGGTCGACTCAGACACAGAAATCCCTTCCTTTGGCTCCGAAGCCAATGGAGCTGAGGAAGGTGGAGCAGTCTTCATTATTTTCTCCGATGGCTCCGATGAACCAGATGGAGCCGGAGATCTCTTTTTTGGTTTAGACTTAGACTTCCTACTAGAGGAAGATGACTCCAAAGCTTCTTCAAAGGCAGGTTTGACAAGGCCCCTGAGAATCAATTTATTTTTCCTCTCTTGCAAGACTCTAGAGCTAAAAGAGTGACACACACTACAAGATTCTTGCAAATGAATAGCGCCCAAACAATACACACAGATGTCATGGCCGTCCGTTAAGGACATCTTATAAGAACATTTGGCGCACTTTTTGAAGCCAGAAGGCTTATGCTCTTTCTGATCTTTGCCTGACATGGCAATACAATAAAACACACACACAAGGTAAGGTAGGGTGGGGGAGGGACTCTAACATGAATTCCCAACAGACTTAACAGACCGGGGGGAGGGCTAAGGCCCTCTAACTTAAATGGGCCTAGCCCATGAAAAACAAGGTTTCTACAGAAAAACTAACTAAATAAAGGAAGGGGCTCTAACTCAAAACGCCCCTACAGGTGTAACAGACACAGGAGAGGCTAAGGCCCTCTAATTTAAATGGGCCTAGCCCGCTGAAAACACAAGGAATCCACAAAGACAAAAAACTGACTAAAAATAGTCGCAACTCACAGGATACACTGAATGTAGCTGTAAGAACAGCTTTTGACAGAAAAATAGACAAAATAAACTAAGAAAAATAGTTTAAATAAGGTACTTAGCCACAGCCAAGCTCGAGACCACTTCTGTACTCTACGAGCGGCAAACAAGATCTGGGGGTTTGGGCATGGTGCATCTTGGGATACTAGGGCTAGCCCAGCCAATCAGAGACTTCGAGCTAGTAAATAGCGGCTGAGTCATCAGTGAAGAATGTGGCGAGATAGGACCACATTACATCCAATGTTTGCATATAGAAATTGTATGAACTTAAAGAAACTGCTATGCTATAAAGATTTTAATGTCAGTGTTCTAGTTCTTTCATTTAGTAAAGCTGGGACTTTACCTTGTTTTAATTGCAGTTGTGCAAATATTTGTGATAGGGTAGATTTTGAGCACCCCATAACAAAATAACTATATCAACTAAGATGTCAAGCAACATGCAATGCTACTACAATATTATATCTAGCTACATGTATAAAATATGAATGTTTCTGAAAATGTTCAAGGCAATTAAAATATTGCATTATTAAACATAAGTCTGCTGTAAGAAGAAATATAACCACTAATGGTTTAGCAAAACACATTATAGATAGGGGTATATCCCAAGGCTTCAAGTTTAAGGTCTTGGAAGTAATTTACAAATATTTGAGAGGAGGGGATACCAATAATAAACTTTAAATAGCTGAATATAGATGGATCACTGTGTTAGAAGCGGATGGATATCCTGGGCTTCACAATATGGTAACAATAAAACCAGTATTGGTTGGTAAACAGAAACATTATAAATAGTTGTATGATTATATATTTTTTATATGTGTTTTTTATGTTTGTTTCATACTTCTTTAAGTGAAGTGTTTTTATGAATTGGGAGCACACTATTAGTTTTTATATTCTTAATTAATTGTCTACTATTATTGGCTGGCTGTGTCATGTGCTGATTCTTACTAACATGCAAAAGGATTGTTTTTTTAAAATGTGTTTTATACTTATGAAGGTGTTTCCCGAAACTTTATCTTTTATGAAACAAATTGAGCGTTTCTACTTGGTTGTATCCTGTCTTATTACAGTAGTTTACTCCCATTTTAACATGTCTTATGACAAAATAAAAGTTAATAAATAAACATATTGTTTTATTTTAATAGATAGTAATAGCATATATTCCTGATACCTAATATAAAATTGTCTTAAGTTCAAGAAACCAGCAAGCAGATGAAGAGTTGTGGTAGTAGATGGGGAATCAGATGAGGAGCCCCGCAGGTATGGGTCTGACCCTTCCATGTGCGATCAAGAGGCAGGCCTCCAAACTATGCATTTATTTTATTTGTACATGAAATCAGAGTGGTGCAGAAGAATAGTTGTCAGTAAACATGAGGAAGTGGCTACATTGACTCAAAACTCTTAGGGATAATAGACTGACAAGGGAAGAAGTCTGAAAAAGACAAGCAGTCACACTGACAGAGGCATTATTAGTTTTATTAGTAGCTTTTTTTAGAAGAATTAAGAAAGGGTTGGCTAGAATTTTGCTCAAGTGGTGGTCTCAGCATAGATTAATGCAGACAGGATGTTGCTCTGCTCCTTCTCTTACAAGGAAATAAACCGTGAGACTAATCCCAGGCTGTTTCCTAAGAAGTAGGTTGCATATTCAAAAATGATAAGCAGACTCATCATAGGTGTTGCACGTATAAGAAGTCTTGGGTCATCATAATATGGCAATAAGGAAGCAATGGTCCAACATTTTAAACTGTAGAGTCTCCCACTGAAAGATTGTCTAGGCAAACTTGCATTGCTCATTCAGAGAAAACTAGGAACGAGTCTTATCTGTCACTGCACCTTCTGTTATCAGGAGAAAAACAGTAGCAGAAATACCAAGATGGTTTCTAAAAATGAATAAATATGAAAAAAATCAAAGCAGGTAACACCATATGCATTACAAAAACGTTAATTAGAATACATTTGCTTCCTGACCTGAAACCCAAAAGTGCTGAACCGCATGTAAAGAAAAAAAGTATAACTGAGTTTGCTTTGCAGCCTGTCCTCTGCACAGCCATGTAGCTTTCTGTGAGACTATGACAGTATTGATTTCTCATATTTGTTACAGTAACCTTTGCATAATGTACACATGTTGCCTGAGTTAAGTTAAAATGTAATGGATGGAGGACTATAAGAGATGCACATACTGGGCACATTAATAAAACTAGACAAAGCTATTCATTTACTAACTAATTATAATACGTTGGCAGATGAGCAACATTAATATGTTATTTGTTCACTAATGCTAGTTATGTTATTCTAACTATTTATTGTAAAAACTGTTGAAGTTAGGCTATAATGTGTACATACATACATATAAATCCACTTGTCAGTAAGGAAATACTTGTGTTCAAATGTTAACAACACAAAGAGCACTATAGGTACCGATAGGCATCAGACATTGTGCAAAATAAAAGATTAAAAAAATATGAAATGTGAAACTGCTGAAATTAAGTCAGGAAAAAAGTACAGTTGTGGAAGATGAACTTTCTGTAACAGTAGATGTTCGAATGATCACTGCTGCAGTAGCATTAGCTATATCAGTTATATCCTGTCAAGAATGTTAACAGACAGCCAGCTTTTAAAGCTTATGGGCACCTTTCCCATGCCCAAATGGTCAAGGAACTCAAGGTGAGCTCATAAATGATAAGACTGGGAGCAAAGGCCTTCAGATCTTTCCTGCCAGTAGAAAGAGGGAGGCTGTGCCTTGAAAGGGCAAGGTTAGGAAAAACAAAACAAAACAAAAAAAAATGTCCAGACCCTGGCATAAAAAATACACCCCAAAAAACACAAAAAAAAAAACAAATGGAATGGAAGGAGGGAATGGCTACTGCAGCAGTGATCATTCAAACACCTACTGTTATGGTAGGTTCAACTTACACAACTGTACTTTGTTCTTCATATTGATCACTGCTGTGGTAGCCTTAGCTATAAGGTAGATTACCATAGCTAACTATATTTGGGCTGCGGAAGGGTTCAGAAGCCCCTGGATCTGTTTGCAGTGGCTGTTGCACTCTGAACACATTTTCCAAGTCATCTTTGATTGGAACAGACCCTTCTGCACCCTTGTGAGAGAAATGTGCTGAATGGAACCTGTTTGGTGAAGGGTGATTGGTCTAGGACTTGGAGTAAGCACACTCATTGGTTCTTTTGAGTTTTTAAAAGTGTTTTAAGTTTTTAACTTCTGGCATTTAAGCCCTGCATTTGAGCTGACACTGCACAATTGTATGCCATAGCCGGACAGATAACTTTGACAATTTTTTCCCTTAGATACATCTGTAGTACATTAGTGAAGTCCTCACTGTTAGTACGTCTGAGATCTAAGAAATATAGCTAGTGAGCTGTGATCTATGAAACACCAGCCAAAAACCTTGTCAGAAATACCCATCTACAGGACAACTTCTAGATCAGTCCTGAAAGCAACTCCTTTGTGAAATCAGTACTTCATAACCTAGCATTACGGCAGATGGATTATCCTTGTTTCTCCTGCCAGACTTGCCTCATGTACACCAACAACCCTCTACTAATAACTCACTGTACTACAGAGTAAGAGTGATGTATCTAGACCAAGAATCTTGAATCCCTTCTCTCTTGCATTCATAAAATTATGTTTTTCTGGCAAAGATTGAAGTCAGAAAATAATTTGAGTTTCAAACTTCATACCCTTCAGAAAATTCATGCTAATGTAAACCCTGTTATTCTGTCAACTTTCCAAGTTTGTAAGAGCAATATTTAAAAATTATCCCTGTTTCAGGGCCTTTGTCCCACTTTTACTTATGGCTTTGTCCAGATTACTTGATCTAAGAGGTTGAGAGGTATGTGAAGAGGTTGTCAACTCACCCACCACTACTCATGCACACAGTACCACTACTCATACACATAGTACGCATCCAACACATAAATCCACATATGGAGCGGTTCTCTCAAAAAACTTACTGAAACACCAGAGACCTCCAAAATAAAAGACTGCTTCAACTAACACAGTTCTCACAACACCCAAGACACTCAAAAAGCAAATATTCTTGTCACTGGTGACTCCATAGTGAGACACATGGATGTCCCACTCACCAGCTTAGATAAGGAGAAAGTCAGGGTCAGCTGCCTGTCCAGTGCCAGGATACATCAGATCATGCATGCGCTCAGGTCTCAGCAACAAGTACCATTATGACTCTGTCATAGCTCATGTTGTAGTGAATGACCTGAAACATATCTCACTGAACTATAGGAAGAGAGACATTATTCAGCTCTCCGAGTATGTGTCCGAGGCAGGTATGTCCCTAGCCCTGAGCAGCATATTACCTTCAATTAGAATGATGCCACAGTATAAACAAAAAATGATCAAGTTTAATAATTGGCCTAGTTTTTGGTGTCATTCAAAGGGAATCCACTTTCTGTCAGCTTGAGATGACATGGTTGACAAACCTCACCGCTTTGCCAGACATGGTTTGCAGCTGGCACCACTGGGCTTTTGGCTGCTGGCAAAGGCTTTTGTCTCCCCCATAGTGCCTTTTTTCAGTTTTTGAACTCAAAAACAAAATCTATGACATGAAAATTGCCAACCACAACAAAATTAAGCTTATGCTGCTAAATGCTAGGGGCTTAAACCAAAAACTGCACACCTGGAACGACTTCTATCACTGGAGGATGTAGATGTCTGTGCAGTCAGAAAAACATGGTTCAAGGCCTCAGAGACTATCCTGGCCTTGCAAGGCTACAATGACTTCCACACCTTCAGACCTCAAAATGAAGATGTGAAAACTAAAGGAGGCAGTGTTTCTATCTATATTAGAGATACATTTGCCTCCTGACTAGTTAGACTGGACAACTCCATGGAGTTACTCCAAGTTCAGATTACTGTGTCTAAGACCCCCATTCTGGTCATAACTAGATATAGATCCCCCTCCATAGATCATGATGCGCACTAGGCCAACTTGACCAAACTGGAGTCAACCCAAATATTGCCAAACATTCTGGTCATGAGGAATTTCAACTATCTCACTATCAACTGGGAAACCTACTCTAGCCCTAACTCTCTTGACTTTGTTAACTCAAATGCCCCGAAAAAAATTGTTCAAACCCCAACAAGAGGAATAAACATATTAGATCTGGTCCTCACTAACATGACAAACATATGCACTACTACAACTGTTGGACCTTGATTAGTGAAGTCTGAGCACAAACCAGTTGCCTTCGAACTGGCAGTAACCTTATAACTCACAAAGGGTGAAGTCAGACTAAAAAACTGCACCAAAGCAAACCTTCCCTCCTAGGGGAAGGTATAAATGCATTCTAAGCCCCACCCCCAGCTGGAAGTGGTAACTACACCAAAGCTTACACTAAAGCCCTGTACAATCATTTGTATAAGTGTATAGGATCTGCTGTTCCAAAGAGAATCAAAGCCAGAGCCCCAAGTAAAAAAAGCTGCCCTCCTGCACATCCAGCATCAACAAACTTTACAACAATGCAAAAAGTTGCTGTCTAAGAAAATTAAGGTGAGGCCCCAACAATGGAAAAGCACCCCCCTCAGAGTCAACAGGCAAGTAAGACAACATAGAAAAACAAAAAGCAGCAGGAACAGCAGCAGTGTCTACCAAAGAAAAATGTAGACCAAAAACACCAAAAATCAGGAGAAAACCAGGTCTTTCAGCGTAAAATGATTTAATTCACTATTCGTCAAAGGCGACTTCATCAGAAATAGAATGCACTACTACAAAAGTACACTTAAAATACTCTCAACAACTTAATCCCATAGATTACTGTTTGCAGTAAAAAATGTATCTAAGTAAAAATTTTTTAATGTTAACTTTTCTGTTTTTTAAAAAACATTTTATATTGATTGTGTCATTCAGCCCAGGATGCATGTATGTTTTTACTTAGATGCATTTTTAACTGCAAACAGTAGTCTATGGGATTAAGTTAATTGATGGTTCACTTCAACTGAATAATTGTTTTATGAGTTGAACAGCTTGTTATACAATTAATTGTTCACTTGCTGACAGTATTTTAAGTGTGCTTTTATAGTAGTGAGTTGCATTTCTGATGAAGTCACCTTTGACGATAGCAAATTAAATCATTTTATGCTAAAAGACCTAGCTTTCTCTTGATTTTTGGTGTTTTTGATCTATAAGTAAGACAACATGTCAAATCCTCTAAGAGTAACTTTGAGAAAAACTTAGCAATAACAACCAAGGATAATCATAAGTCTTTTATAGTTTCATACATACCCTAAAAGTTAGGACCTAAGCATGTACAAAATTAATGACTAATGGTATCACATGCACTAATCCCATAGAGATAGAAAACCTGCTAGCAGACAGATCTGGTGAAAATTTCACTCCCTTATCCCCTCCAAACTTATTACAAACCTTGCTCTCAAATCCCCATCACCACCCTACATATCCAAAGAGCACGTCATTAAAGCATTGCCTAAGGCAAACAACACAGCCTCTATGGGATCAGATGACATCCCATGCTGTCTTCTAAACAAACTAAAACATGAACTAGTATCACCATTAAGTACCCTATTCAATCACAGCCTAACCACTGGTTTTGTTCCTGTGGAATGGAGAACAGCAACAGTTATTTTCCTCCACAAAGGTGGCTTAGCAACAGGCCCAGGGAATTATACACCCATAAGTCTGACCAGCCTTATATGTAAAGCCATGGAGCATATGGACCTCATAAAGAAATACATAGATGACCTCTGAACCCTGGATCCAACCCGATTCAGCTTTGTCAAGGACAGATCCTGCCTGTTAAACCGTGTAGATTTCTTCAAAAATGTGACCAGGGCCATTGCCAAGGGCAAGTCTGTGCACACAGCATACCTCAGCTTGGCAAAGGCCTTTGACATAATCCCACACTCAGGCATTACCGATAAACTTAGTAAACTGAATGTATACCCCCTTTGTTATAAGATGGGTTGCCATTTGGCTCGCAAACCGGTCACACACTATCAAAGTGATGACTCCACATCATCCAGCAGACCTGTAAGCAGCAGGGTGCCACAAGGGTCAGTGCTTAGTCCTCTGCTGCTTGGTATATATTCCTCAAAAGTTCAGGCCAAAACTAAGGGGCTGTGGCTGACCAAGTCTGTGGACTGCAAACTGGGTGCAGTTATTGAATCCCCAGATTATGTCAAAATTCCTCAGGAGGGTCTTACACTGACCAAAAACTGGTGTCTTAGTCACAGTCTCAAACTGAATGCAAAGAAATGCATCATCATTTCCTTGAGTAAAAACAAAATACCTTCCCACTATCAAATTAACAACAATATGCTATGTATCTAAGAAATGGTAAAAGATCTTGAATCACAAGTTATCTTAACTTTGACCACCATGTGTCTACTGTAGTAAGGAAGGCTTTCTATGTAGCACACTTGATTAGCAAAGAAATTGCCTCTAGAGAAAAGGATGTTATAACACCTCTATACTCGTCACTAATCAGGCCCATAATTGAGTATAATGCCTCTTTTGCCACAGATTTCTATCTAAGAATATTGACGGACTCCAGCACATGCCTTACACAGACCGACTAAAGTCCCTGTCACTATACTCAGTATTACATAGACTACTTAGGGGAGTCTTATTCTTGGTTTACAGAGTAATCTCCAATCCAAGCCTAATGAATTTGCTGCACATCCATAAATCACATGGGACTAGAGCTACCCCTTCCAAGGACCTGAATATGGCCTGCGATTTGAATAGGATGTGCTTGAAGGACAGATTTGTCTCCTAGTGACTGCCACATCTTTGCAACTGGCTGCCAATTCATTTGAAGCAGAGCACCTCTATGACATTGTTCAAAAGGATCTTGGATCAGTGGATGAGGCACAGTAAATTCTTACCTGGGATAGTGCCCACAACCCTCCTGGACATGGGCAGTCATTAATAAATACAATCCAGGGTATTGACTAGAGTATCTATGATATTACTTTTGGATGAAATGGCTAGGCATGAAATGACCTCTGGATTAATAGCCTAGTAACCTCCTATGGTCCTATGAGAATGGTCCTAGCAAAGAATGATGTAAACCTAGAGAAGGAATCCAGCAAATACTGCTTTGTATATGTATGTACCGTGAACCAAGTAGCAGTTTCTAGAATACTTCTGGAATCCAACCCTTTCCAAAAAGTAATAGAAGAAGTTAAGGTCCTTGTAGAGGGGACCTTGACCCTGCCTGGAACACATTTGTCATGCTAAGTATAACAAAAGTTAATTGCCTTAGACACCCATTTGAAATAGTCTGTTTTGATACCAGTTGTCCCTTCTTCTTACCTTCCCAAGAAATAAACAACTAACTTGATGCTGTGAAAGATTTAGTTCTGTCAAGAGAGTATCGGATTTGTCTGTGGACAGCCAAGGAATGGAGTCCTTTCTCCATCAGTTTTATGTTCATGAAAGAAAACAGTAATATAGATAGTTTGACTTACATTAAACTCAGAACCTGCTTTAGGCATAAAGCAAGGAATAGTTCTCTAAGAAACCCTGTTCTTGTGAAAAATAAGGTAGGATTGACTCAGCATAAGAGCTTGCAACTCAAATACCCTTCACAGTGGTCAGAACAATCAATAGAACTGCTTTCCTTGTTAAGAACCTCATGTCAACCAGATTAGCTGAATCAAATGGAGCGACTCTTACTTTCTCTTACACAAAATTAAGATCCCATGGAGGGGCCTCCAGTTTATTTGGAGGCCTCTTATGAAAAAAACCTTTTCAAGAACATTTTAACATGCAACTGTTTTGAAAGTGAAGGATCAATGGGCAGACATGATGAAATGGCCATTAAAGGAATCTTGATATAGGAATATGAAAGGCTAAAGGACAGTAACTCTCACAGATATTATAAAGCAAGAGAACATCTAACACTGAATGGGTGCTGGTTATGTTGCTGGCACCAACTAGAAAACTTTTTCATTTGCTAATATATTATTTTCAGGGCTCTCTTGCCTCCATTGGTACCTGCTGCATGTCCTCAGAAAACTGGTGACTAAACAGAGTTAAGACCCTATCATCCAGGCATGAAGATGATTGATGTCTGCGTGTATCAAACACCCTTTTTCTTGTGTGAATAGATCCATTCTGTGAGCAAGATTGTGGTAATTGTCCCTGGCTATTTCCAAAAGAAGAGAGAATCACAACTGCCTGGGCCAGTAGGGTGTCACCAAAATGATCCTGGGCAATTCCTTCTTAATCATCAGAAGTACCCTGGATATTAGTGGAAAGGATGGAAAGGCATACAAGAATATTGGCTGTCCAATGAAAAGAAAAGGTATTTGTCTTTCAAGCCATCTTGTAAGGAGTCCTGGAGCAGAATATAGCCAGTCGATTGTTCAGAGAGCAGGAAAAGAGATCTGTTTGAGGAACTCCCCACTGATGGGCTGTATCCTAAGCTAACATGGCTATTCTGCAAAGGGGGTATGACCTGGTTCCCCCTTGCTTGCTGATGTACCACATCACTATGGTGTTGTCTGCAACCACTTGAAGAGGTCCAGGGGAACCAATGATGTTTCAGAGAATTGAGTGCCTCTTTCAGGCCAAGCATCTTCTTGATATTTACATGCTTGCATCTGTCCTTAGTGTCCCACACTCCCTGCACTTTTATCTCCCCAGAGAGAAACTGTTCCCCAAGCAAAGTCTGAAGCATCTATGGTGACTGACTGCTTTGGATAAGGAAGGGGAAGTGAAAACCTTGATATAAGGATATCTGTTGTCTCCACCAAGTGATTTATCTTTTGACCAACCCAAGTATTGGGATTTAAAAAGATAAATTATGTTGATTTTGGGACCAAAGAGATTTCAGATACCACTGTATCTTTCTCATCTGGAGTCTTGCCAGGGGTATAATGAGATTCATAGATGCCATGAGACCCAAAGTCCTATGAGTGTATTACCTCATAGTGACTTACATCTGAGTGGAAAACCTTAAAATACATCTAAATAAAGATATATTTTTCCTGAGAAAGAAAAGACCTTTGAAAGAAGGTCTGTAGCTGACATCCCAGGCACACAATCCTATCTGAGAGAGTCAAGAAAGACTTTTGAATATTGTCTTGGAATCCTGGGTTTTGCAAGAGATCTCTCACCCAAGAGAAAGATTCCTGATAGTGGTTCTCCTTGACAAGGGCACAGGAAAATAATTTTCTTGGGTGGCGAAAGCCAGAGTACATTTTTGGCTAGGCTTGTATAGGCCCTAGGGCCAATAGCCTAGTACCTACCTATGAACCTATGAACCTATGAATTATATAAAGTAAAACTGGTTTTCCCTTATAGGAATGGAGTGTACAGTATGTGATTTAGTAAAACTATTTTTTTCTCACAGTAACAGCATGTATTGGTAAAACTGCTGTCTCTAATAGTGGCAGTGTGATACTTTTAGGAATATCATAAAAAAGACAGAGCCTGCAAATGCAGGAAAAAATAACAAGAATATGCTAGCATGACATATTGTATTTCTAAATGATTAACTTAACATAATGTGCTTTCTAAATACAAAAAGTATTAAACTTCTAAATGTTTTTGTTGTCTTTCCTTCACAGTAACAGATGTTTGGCAATCATAACAACAGTGTGATATATTTAGAATAACATGTGATGCATCGGCTTAACAGAATGTACTTATGTGGAAAAAAATATTATACCTCTGAATGTTTTTGAAACAAATGGCATTAACAGCAGAGGCTTGTTGAAATATCCTAAACAGTTGAATTTACACAGATATTCAAGCTTAAGGGAAATGGCGAACAGCAGAAAAAAGTTATAAACTATCATATCAATGAAAGAACATTTCTGAAAGAACATTTTGGCTTGCTGAAGGAAATGTTTTTCTCTGGATGAGAGAAGAGTACAGACAAAGAAGGCTTCCATACAAGAAAATAATGTTTTCATCAACAGCAACGTTTTGAAACTATAAAAGTGGTTGTAAAGACTTTTTGGTGAACATTTTTGTAATCTGTCAGATAAGGAAGTGCAGTGTGTGTGACAGTTATATCTGTGTTATAAAGAAAATGTTTATAATCTCACAGTAGTGGTTGGTTGGCTGGTTTTAATAAATGTGTCAGCAATTATGAATATACAGCTGTACAGTTTGTCAGTGTGACCTGCATTCTGTTCATGACATTTTGAAAAATACTCTGCAAAGATAAGCAGGTCTTCTAAATATGGAAAAATGTGGATATCCTTTAGACTGCAACAAGCTATAACTGGAGCTAGACACTTTGTGAACAATTTTGGTGCAGTGGATAATCCAAAGGGTAAGGCAGAGAACTGATAATGTGATCCAGATACATTAAACCTTAAAAAACACCTGAAGTTTAGATGAATATGAATGTGATGATAAGAATCTTTGAAGTCTAGTGTTACCAGGCAACTTGAAAGAGGAAGAAGAGGTAACAGATTGTAAAGTGATATCATCTTGAATTTGGGAAGTATCACAAACAGGTTTAGGAAAGAAAAACCCAGAAATGGTCTCCAAGCATTTTCTTTCTTTGGGAGTAGGAATATCCATTAATAAAATCCCTTCCCTACCTGGGAAGAAGGAACAGTTTCCATCACTCCTTGGGGGAGCATGTGATGAAGAACAGTTGGAAACAAAACAGTGTGATCTGCAGGATGTGAAATGAACCCTGGAAAGGAGGAATTTCCTCCTACTGCCATATGTAACCCTGATGAACTGATTTTAAGAATGCATTTGTCTGAAATAATATGTTGCCAAAGAGAAAAATGGAAATTCAGACTTTCTGGAAGAGAAAGAGAACCAGGGTGAGAGAGGGTCACAAGGTCTATTGAATATTCATTCAGACTAGTTGGAGTGTCCTTGGATTTGGGAGGTTTGAGACTTCTTTTGGAACTTCCTTGCCACTTCTTCTTAAATGTTTGTTTCTCTGAATTTTGTTTGTGCCAAAATTGGATGAGGGGAAAGGAAATCCCTTGGACAATTTGGAAAAGAAGGGCTGAAAAATCTTAGTGATTCCCTGGATCAGCTTGCCTCTTTCATCACACTTTTTGATCACCTCTGCAGCAGAGGGGCCAAACACTAAATCTCTATTCAAGGGAAAATTTCAAATCTCAATTTTAAAATTATCTGGAAGGTTCTGAGAATGCAGTCAAGCAAGCCTCTTTAGAACTGTACTAGTGACCAAAGACCTGAAAGAAGTATTAACAGAGTCATACATATACTGCAAACAAAGCATAATGACCTGTGCAATAGAAGAAACTAAGGTATTTAAACCAGAAGTTTCTTCACAAGAAGGAACTCTAGATAAAACATCACTCATACTTTCACAATATGTCAGAATAAACCCTAATATATCAGTCTGACAATTTAAAATTCATAAATTCAAAGTTGCAGAAGTATGTACTTTTTTCCCATACCTATCAATAATTTTTCCTATCCTTGTTAGAAAGAGTAGGACTGAAATTAACTAAGTGCTAAACAGCTGAGTAGTCAAATAAGGTAATAGCTGCTGGGTCGGGTTTGGGAGTAGTGTAAAAAAATTTAAAAGACTGAGGAACTTTATACATTCTATCTGCCTTTTAAGGGACAGCTGGGTGACTATCAGGAAATTTTCAGGCAGTAAGAAATACATCTTATAAAGCAAACAGGAGAGGAAGAATGGCTGTAGGTTCTGGAAAATCCTGCTGTAACAACTCAGAATTTTAGAGGGACTGAGAAACCTCAGTATTCTCCCACTGAAAACAGTGGAACATTCTAGTAAGAGCCTCAGAGAAAGATAATCCTCCACAAGGAGAATCAATGAGTGAGCCTGAATCAAAAATCTGAAGACAAAGCCCTGAATCTGGCCCTGTGTCTTTCTGTCCAGATACAGAATCTTAAATCTCTTCAGGAAAGGAGGCATCCCTCTTTTACCAGAAACTACTCTACAAGAAGGATCAATAGCCTGAATCAAACAATGAGCCAGTCCCAGTAAACTACTTCTTTTTGAGGAGGAGTTGCATGCTTTGTTTACAGTTTTTTTTTTTTTTTTTTTTTACTGGAAAATGGTGACAACTGTGTTACTAATGGCAGCAGCTGCTTCTCCCGGGGTGGGCACCTTTCCTATTCCCTTTCCCAGTAATGGCAAGACCTTGCTTACTAAGGGGACTCCAACAGCCACAGAGGACAGGGCTAAGTCCTGGTCTATAGTAGCTGTAGGTGCTATACCAGAGATATCCAGGGTAAAGGACGAGTGGCTTGAGGTACAACAAATGGCTACAGCAGAGTCACTAACCTGCAGCTGAGACAAATTGCTAGCCTGCTGTGTTGGCAAAGGCTGTTTGCTTAACTTTTTCTTTTAGTGGCTAAAAGAAGGACCTACAGTGGGAGTGACCATGGCAAGCCAAAAATGGTCCCTCTATCCTGGGGAAAACAAACAAAAATGCTAGTAAAACTACCAGATTAGAAAAGTTACTTTTTTTGACAGAAAAAAAACACAGTAAAATGAAATTTCAAACACAATGGCAGCCCCACAATGTGAACATAATCACAACTTCTCCACAGAAAATACTTTATCAATTAGATACAACTACGTTTAAACTGACAGAAATAAGTGTTCCATTTAAAAGTACATTACAGTCTTGAGAAAATCCATTAAAACACAACACTCTGGCATTAAAATAACTTTCATGGAAAGGAAAGTAATAAAACATCAGTAAAAAATAAGAATGTGGAAGTTTGTTTTGCCAAAGGGAACTTTGCCCAACTAAGGACGCAGAAGCTGACTTGTCAATCCTAAAAGCCTCTTTGGGCCGTACTCTTCACCAGCAGTAAACCTCTGAAGGGGTTTACACCCAAACTTGTCTTTTAGTCTGCTCAGCTGCTTGACAATTTGGGTGCATGGAAGGTTCCCTGAAGCTATGGAAGCTGGCCACCTATTCTATCCTTTGCAGGATGTAACCCATATAGCTAAGGCTACTGCAGCAGTGATCAATATGATGAACATAAGTAGTTAGTTCCTCTTAAGCACAACATCTCTTCTGGATAATTTTTCACTAGTGCTTAGGCACTTCAATTTGAGATTTGTTTGAAAAACTGTTTTGCAAATCAATCATTCTTACAGAGTATAACAAAACATATTTTAATCAAACAAAGAAATGCACACACATACACAAGTAAGATTCATAAGTAAAGGAAAAGTAAGTGAAAAGGCTTACCATTAGACTCCGATAATCACTGTCAGAACATTGCTTCTTGTCCATGTTAGAAAAGAGGTTTCCTCTAAAGATAATTAATTCTGAGCACCAGCTCTTGTTGTATGCAGTTATTTCATCAGGCTGTATGACAGTAGTCGAAAGATTAAACTGCAATACACATCTCAATCTTGAAATTAATTTGCTGACTGAAAGGAACGTTAGGCTAACTAGAAGAACTTATTACAGCATCACTTTTGGAAAAAATATACTTCAAAATTTGTCTGAATGATTAATAAAGATCTTTTAAAAGCAAGCATGGTTATAAAGTGATATTTAGCAGTTTGGGAGAATTTATTTTTCCTTTTTGAGGAAATGGTCAATGGACAGCAAACACTAATGTACTGGAAATGCTGAAAAAACTACAAGTCTGCTGCCATTGTCATATAAAATCATAATGTAGAGCTGCTTCTGTCCAAGGCACCAAACCTTAGCCAGTTTTACAATGTTCCCATAAGGAAGAGATGGCACTATCTGAATGTAACTGCTTTACTTTCTATGTCTATCATATTTTTACCATGCAAACTCTGTTTCTTTTATAACCCATTTAAAGCTGGTGTTGCATCTATCTATCTCTGTCTTTACACACACACATATATATATATATATATATATATATATATATATATATATATATAGGTCCACGACAGAAGAACGAAACGCCAGATCACCAATGATCACATCGCCAAGACGACATCACCGAAAGCAGACATCCCTGACAATGGTGAGTAGTGCAGAATGGGAGTTAGTCCCATTCCTTCACTGTAGTGCGATCTCGGAGTTGGTATATTTAAGTAGGGGGGTACCCCCCACATGGGGGGTGCAGAGGGGCTTGTGCTATACACATTTTAATGTGTTTTTTGTGTGTATTACAGGAATGGAAATGTGTTCCTTTCCATAATACCTTGACTTACCGTTGTTGGGGATGTCTGCTGTTGGCGATGTGGTCGTCGGTGATCCAGCATTTCATTCTTCTGTCATAGACGCATATGTGTGTGTGTGTGTGTGTGTGTGTATATATATATATATATATATATATATATATATATATATATATATATATATATATAGATAGATAGATATATGTATGTATACATATATATATATATATATATATATATATATATATGTATGTGTGTGTGTGTGTGTGTGTGTGTCGGCACCCAGATGGCTATAGGAGACTAAGCGGGAGATGAAGTTACCACATCCTTGCATTTACCACAGATATGGGTTTACTCTTACTACACAATGACCATGGTTTTTGGGTTCATGGATACCACTGTAAAGCTTACAACTTACTGATATTCAGCTAGTTTAATTGCCATAACACAATGCTTATATTCCATTCACTCTCATATACATATATTCACACACACATATGTATGTATGTATGTACTTATATGGATATACTTTGGAAGCTCAGACATTCAAAACTTTGAACTTCATATGGTCAAGACCATAACATCGATGTTTTGAAAGTCCGAAACTTCAATAAATTTTTTATTTTTTTTTTTTTTTACATTTATGCAGGGGGGCAAGCCCGCCTGTGCCACCCCCCCCTAATTAAATATACCAACTCTGAGATACCACTACAGTTAAGAGAATGGTAAATTTCCCATTCTGCGCTGTATAGCGATATCCATTTAAACCATTTGAAGTTTCAAAACTTCAATCTTATGGTCTTGATCATATGAAGTTTTAAGTTTTGAAACTGAGCTTCCAAAGTACACCCATTTATATAACGAAAGGATTAAGACTTTGAAGTTTGCCATGCTTAACTAGGCTTCTTTACGTGGAAAATAACAAAGTTTAGCTTCTTTAATGGAAAGTTAGCATTTTATATTAATCTTTTCAAAGTCCTATGTAAATAGTTCACCCAAAAATGGCCCAGAAATAAACATTAGTCTCTTTACCCAAACAAGCAGGCATTTCACAGATTTCCACAAGTGTTTCTTCAGATCAGGATAATAGCATTTTTGTCATACACTCTCTGTTAAATTTTCTTTGCTTTTCTCTGTGTTCTGTTAATATTGGCATTACATGTCTCATACTGTCCTGCTCATCTGTAAAATGTTTAATCATACTTTTAAGGAATGTTTTTTCCTTTTATCTAGTAAACCTTCAGAATGCCTGGCAAGTGTCACAGAGGATTTAGGACTTGTTAATGAACTATTTTCTGTGGTCCAGTTGTCCAGGGTTTGATTGTCTCAGCCTCCATAACCATGCAACATAGCAAAATCAACCTATAGGAATCTAGAGGTGTTACTGCTCAACATCAGTAGTTTGAACAGGAAATGCTACTCCTTCTAAGCTCTCCTCACCATGGATAATACAGGCATGTGGGCAGTTACCAAGACATGGTTTAAAGCCACAGAGATTACCTCAGCAGTGGAAGACTACAGTGCCTTCTACACATTTAGACCAACTACTACACAGGCAGTAACTAAAGATGGAGGTGTCTCAATGTTCATCGATAACAAACATGCCTAAAAGGTAGTCAGACAGGATGGCATATTTACATTTCTCCACATCCAAATTATCATAGGCAGAATCCCATGTTATATCCTAGAATGACATCCTCTATGTCTCATGAAATCAACAGCTCATACTTAGACCTAGTAGAGAAACTCACTGTTCAACCCAATACTATACTCATGGGTGAGTTTAACTACCCATCTATAAACTGTAATCCCAAATAATCCCACATTTGCAAGCCCAGAGACTCCTGCACTTTGGAAACACCATCACTCTGGACCAGATAATCCATATGCTCACTAGGGGTGCAAATGTACTAGATCTGTTACTCACAAGTATGGGAGAATGGTGCATTCCCTGAAATAAAATTCTGTCAAGGGCTGATCAGCCTACTCAACCTGGTAGACTTCTTTGAAAAGGTTACCAAGGCAATGGATGAGGACAAATTAGTGCATACTGCCTACCTTCACCTGGCAAAGGTATTTTAGTCAATACCGGACTCAGGTATTGTAATCAAATTCACAGAATTTGGCATATACCTCTATGTTATATTCTGGATATCCAGATGGCTTTTTAGAAAGGATCCAGTGAGTTAGGGTATGCAAAGTCACCTCCACAAAGAGGTCTATCACTAGAAGAATCCTCAGGGTGCTGTGCTGGGTCTGCTGCTTTTTTTGGCATTTATTTCTTGGAAGTCAAGATCAATGTTAAAGGCCTCTGGCTGACCAAGTTTGCAGATAATTTCAAACAGGGAGCAGTCATAGAATCCCCCCAGAGTAGAAACATCATTCAAGAAGGACCAACACAAAGAAATGACTTTTGCCAAAACCATGGCTTAAAATTCAATGCCAAAAAATGTATACTAGTACAGCATGGCATCTAGATTCAGGGAGGTTATTGTACCACTATAGTCAGTACGTACCTAACTGGAAACATACAGCAACCAGAATGTCCACAGAGATTCCTCGCAGAAAGAATGCAGTGCATTAACAACATGTCTAGTGCAAACCACCTCAAAGCCCTATCTCTATACTCTGTTTCACAAAGTCTGTTGAAACGCAATGTATGCCTGGCATACAGGGCATACCTGCTTCCCACTCTGATGGACCTTTTCATATCTGCCACAGCAGCCACTTTAGAACTACTCATTCTAGGGACTTATACCTTGCTTGTGACATAAATAGTATGCATTTCAAAGATTTTCCCTTCTATGGAACAGGCTTTCCATCCATGTAAAACAGAGATCTTCCCTTTTCATTTCCCTATTCAAGAGTAACCTGGACCAGAGGATGAGAAACTGAAAATTCACCCCAGTCTAACACCTTTTGCTCTATGGACATAGGCAGCCATGGCTCTCATATACTCCTTAAATAGCCTCTAAGAGACAGAAGATTGATTAAGGTGAGGTTCTTCCTCCCATGTTTCTTTTAATATATCTGGCAAACCTTGAAGAGGTCAGAATCCAATTAAGATCATGGGTATTTCTCATCATTAAAGTGAAACCAGAGCAACATATGGTGCCAGTTTCTCCTTTTTGTTCTATAGCATTTTAAAACACTGACTTTAATATTCTAAAGCATTTATTCAGCCCATTTATTTGAGAGTAGTAAACAGATGGCTTTATATGTTTTCTTTTAAAAATTGACAGAGTTCGAAATATTACTTTGGACATGAATGGTACAGTGTGGTCAGTATTTCTTAGCATTTCTTGCCATAGACAAGAGCAGTTCTAGGTTTTTTTGCCATTGATGTTGCGTTTACTCTTCACAGTCATACAGTATCAAGAAATTCTAACCCATCATTAATTATTGCCATGATATATTGATGACCCTTATTTACAAGGGGACCCACAACTTACTTTGTTATGGGTTGAAACCAGACATCCATAATATCAACATTTTCTTAAATCCTGTGTTGGCTGTTGCCCTTTAACACACTGTTCAGGCTGGATAAATGTTGGGTAGGTCAGTTATGATACCAGACCAATAAAATCTAGCAAAACATCTAGCGTTTCTTTTCTCAAATCATAAATGACAACCCAAAATGTGGCTGTGTGTTAATTTTATTAAACATGTTTTAAAAAGTTAGACAGTGATGTATGACTCAATAGCTGGTCTCTCTCTCTTTGGTTACCTTGTATAGCAGGTAGGAGTTGGAGTAGGAAGTGTTTTTCTTTTGGTTAGGTCTCTGTGTTCACTATAGCAGGTTATACATGCAGAAAAATGTATTACATGTTTGGTGCCTCTCTGATTCTATTCAGTCATTACATGTATATACTCTGGGTGTGTGAATATAATCACAGTTCATATGAAAAGTATCATGGGCTTACATGCTTTGCTATAATATTAACATGATCAGTTTTGTTTTCACATGTGAGTGTATTCAGTATAACTGAAACAGATATAGCCATGGTTCAATGCTTTTACTTATCATTATATTGTATTTTTTGTTACTGTTGATTATAGTGTACTGTTGATTCATAGAGGCTTTTCTGTCATGGTTTCTGCAGTAAATGGGGTTTGCCCAAGCAGATTAACTCTGTGTGTTCAGTTATAATAAAAATGAACAGTTGAGGGAGTAGCATATGTAAGTCATATGATGAACAAAGACATGAAAGGAAAGGCTTAGATGCTATGTCCAGTCTCAAGGGACATAGGCAAGTGCATAATAAGTCAAAACATTAAGGAAAATATTGAAGGCATGTACACGTGGATATGTCCTCTCTTTTTAGGAGCCACAATCTGTCTCCAGAAGTGTTTCCAGATTCTAACAGTGCCCTTATGTTCTATTCAATGTAACCTTTCCTTGCATATAAAACTATATACAAAGAGTTTTAATACAGTAAGCATTCTTTATTTGTTGTACTGTATAAAATAAAATATGGTAAATGAACAGCAAGTGTTTTAACATAGGTCCACAATTGCTTTACGCTAACACAACTATATTAATTTTCTTACACTTTTTCTTCATTTGTATACCAGGTTGAATTAATTGTTGACAAATATCTATAATTTTTATATGTTATATGATGTGGCTGTAGTGCTTTTTCTCCTCTAGGTCTCCACTGAAAATCTGACTTGATTATAGTAAGAATATTAATACACATACAAACACATGCACCCAATGTATACAATTTTGGACTGCAGTTTGTGAAAGGGATGATTTTTTTTTTTGGTTTACATATTTCCAATATGATGTTTTTAATAAATGTAATAAAAGAAATGCAGTGTTCAATTACAGACCTTATCTTTATTTACAAAAGAATATGTATCTACTAATTTACATATTTGCTTGTGTTGACCAGGCTAGTCTCTTAAGATAATGCTTGTTTTCAGGACAGCCACATACTGTTACAAGGGAAGCTAGGATAAATACTTTTTCTCTCTCTAATGTGTGTGTGCATGCGTGTGTGCGCGCGCATGTGTGCATGCACGCATGCGTGCGTGTGTGCATATGTGCGTGCATGCGTGTGTGTGTGTATGAGAGTGTGCATATTCACATCATGTGCTATGGTAATGTTGTTTTAAGGTACTGTAGGGATTAGTTTAGGGTAGCCTTTACTGCTGTCTTCTTTTCTCTGCGGTTCTCTCTTCTTACTTTCTGCAAAATGTGACTAGTGTTTTAATACAATTTTTTTTGTCATTCTCTGTCCAAAAAGGAATTGAAAATGGTGCACATTATACTACAGCAGATACCTGGGTTAATGGTGAATACCTAAAGAACAGGAGGAAATCATTAATCTTGCACCTGGTCTGTAGATGTCTAAATTGCTGTTGAACTTGGGTAGGTGGACCATAATCCATCAGTAGCTAAGTTGCATTCATTAATAATGAAGTGCTGCAAAGACATTATTATTCACCGTGTATGGTTACAGAGATTACTTTCACAACTATATTTGACATTTGGATTGAGGACAACAGATATAAGATCATTCTTCTCCCCATGTCATGCTGCATCTGTGAATGCATACATCTAGTCATCATTGAGGTGAGTACAGATACATACATACACACATAAGCACTTTAGATTCCTGACTTTATTTTACTAATTTGTTTCATTCATAATAACACCTATAAACCAATGATTCTTTCTCAAGATCTTGGAAACTTTCTCAAGGTGGTGGAGTCTTACTGTTATTAAAAATGTATTGACATATAAATTATTAATACTAAATTCAAAATTTGAAAATATCATAGTAGACATATACTCAACCTCTCATTCCAATGGCGTCCAGATTATTTATTCTTACAGAAGGCCATATATGGATGGGAAAACATGCAAAGAATTTCTTGATTTTCTTGAATCCCATCTATCTCACAAATTTAGTATTATAATGGAGATCTGAAGTATCCAAAAATACATTGGATTAAGTATTCATCATCCAGTACAATAGAAACTGAGTTTTAGACTGCTTATTAAATTACAGTTTAGTGCAACTTATAGATCTGGCAACAAGAGTGGATAGGATTCTTCATATTCTTGCCACTAACAACCCAATTAAAGTTACTGATATCACTATAGGACACCCTTACGTAATTCTGACCACTGTTCCGTAACTCTATGCATTTCTTTAACTTACAATCAAAAATGTACATTGATTAAACTGTATGCATTTAATATACCAGCATAAGATGAGTAATACAATTAGTGAACTGAGAAGAGTTTTCATGTTCACTACTGGATGGTACATAGTCACACTTGGAAAAAAAGTCAGTATTGAATCAGTAGATTTGTTGAGAAAAAAGCAAAAAAAATTAAAATCAGTCAGGTACCATACTGGCAGGATTCTTCTTTGTACAGATTATACAAAAAAGAAAAAAAAGACTTTTTTATAAATTGAGGCATAATTACTCTTAAGAAACTAAGCAGAAAGTGAATTTAATAGACTACATTTGAACTGAAATGGAAGAAATATCAATTTTATTTATCCACACATTTAGAAATAAGTAATATAGACTGGATTCCTGGACTACTGTTTAAGGGAAATGTTATCAGTGACATGAGGGACATTGCTGGCTGAAGAGTTCAATATATTTTACTTTAAATGGAATTCTTATAATAGAGTATGTACTCAACTGAGATTTGAGCTAATTTTTCAAGCTCTATCATAATTTTAGTTCCAAATTACTTGTTGAATCCCTAAAAAATGGAACAAAGACATCAACTGGTCCTGATGACATTCTGCAAGTCTGGTACATGGCTTACTACCATCCCATACTTTTGTATTGCAATTTATTTTAATAGTTTGTTCTACAATTGTTTTACTCCTACTGAATATAATAAGTCTTTAATTACATGACTATTTAAAAAGGGGTAAATGAAGCTTACTTCTATTTTGTACTTATGTTTTGAAAGAAACTTGTTGGTGATGTTACAGGATGAGTATAAATGTTTTGGTAATGATGATTTACATCAACATGGGTTTTGCAATGGCAGGTCTGCATTAACCAACTTAGTGGAAAATTATGATCAAATGTCTATTGCATTTGATCTATAAATAACAGTTGGAGTTATCTATATCAAATTGGCCCGGCCATTGGTACTATTTCCTATAAATCCAAGGTGAAGCAAATGCATACAGGAAGTAGTAAATCCACACAGTTTATTTAGAGGAATCCTCTAAATAAACTGTGTGGATTTACTATTTCCTGCCTGTGTTTGCTTCATCATGGATTTTGTGGTTTGTTTTGTTCCTGTTTGGATTGGTTTACTATTTCCCATAAGCCTATTCTAAAAGCACTAAGGAATTACAGCTTCAATCCATTTTTGGTAAAATGGATCAATAAGTTGCGGATAGAAAGAATTCAATCTGTACAAATAAGACATTCAAATTCTGAACATCTTGAGGTAAAATCCAGAGTTCCCCAAGGCTCTGTCCTGGGACCTTTCTTATTTAATTTACTCTTATCAACTAGTCCCTTACAGTACTACTGCTGGCAAGCTAATTATGGCAATGACAGAAAACTGGATTTATTGTGAATAGTAATGGGGATAGCTGACACATTTGTCACCTTTTACAACATATTAAGTTGAGCTTTAGCCTAAATAAGTGTCAAGTAATGTACATTGGCAGATCTGCTCCAGAAACAGCCTTGCAATTAGGAGATATCTTATTATAAAATAATAATTAAAAACTCCATTTATAAGGATTTGGGAATTTTTATTTCACCTGACTTTTTGTTCACTTATTTTGTTAATAGTATACAAACGTGCTATTTTCTAGATGGTAGGATATTCAGAGTAATTTCCTCAAGAGATGAAAGATGTTTAACTCAGCTTTACAAAACCTATATTCAGCCTGCATTGGAATACAATAACATGTTTTGTATTTATAATAAGAAACATCTTAACTTGATGGAAGCTGTCCAGAGGTGGTTCACTAAAAGAATATAATCAGTGTATCATTCTTGTATGCATTGAGAGATGTGGAAGTTGAAACCTTTCTCTTTGCACTATAGACACCTTGGGGTAAAGCAATTTACACTTATAGAATATATCATGAAGAGACACACCAAGTTATTTACAATATCTCAGTCACTAACAATATAAAAGGTCATAGATATGACAAACTGAACTTTTTAGTAGAAATTAACAAGACAGCTTTAAGAAGTAAATTCCTGACTCAAACTACTCAAAGGATATGGAACTGAATACCAAAAGAGTTAAGACTACCTTCTTCTTTAAAACATAAACATGATTCTTGGTAGGAGATAATGAATATAATGATGCGTTTAATGGAGCAGTTTTCCTAGTCAGCCCTTTGGGCCTGAACACTGATAAACAGACTTATGAGAA
This sequence comes from Protopterus annectens, assembly GCF_019279795.1. NCBI lineage: Eukaryota > Metazoa > Chordata > Ceratodontiformes > Protopteridae > Protopterus > Protopterus annectens. The sequence goes on along the minus strand of NC_056745.1, from coordinate 920,748,199 downwards.
ATGTATGAGAAGGTCACAATATATTTTTTCCAGTATGTCCCCACTGTCAGCAAACCAGACTCTTCTCTTCTTGTTCACTTAATGAGCCACCCCAAGCTCAGTTTGTACCCTGAGGTAATGGCACCTTTCTGTTCTGACTCAGCTTACCACTTCCTGTAATTTAGCCCTAACTTAACACATTTAGATTAAGTTTGTTTTCAAACAAGATTGTCACATTTGTGGTTATCCTCCCACCATAGGCTGAGATTGTGCTGATTTAACAACCTGTAACATCTGCAATATTTTATATATGGCATTTGGCAATGAAACTATCTATATATTGTACCTATTTTTGTTAAGTACTACAGTAAAAACTCAAACTTAATCACAACTTTTCTCAGCTACAGACAGTTCCATATATTGTTTAAACGTAAAGTGCCTTTAATGAACAACCAAGGAATAGATAGTCCATATAGCCATGTTTTTCAGCTTCCCCTAGACAACTCCACAAAGGTTTTATGAAACATTACCTAGTATCAAGGACTTTTTTCACATATTGCTGCCTACTGCAGATCAGAGTGTGTGATATGTCAGCAGGCACATGCATATAAGTAATAAGCACGTACAAGCAAGAGTGCCATTTTGTAGTGAGCAGTCAAGATGTAATTATGCATGTATGTGTTAATAATTTAACTTCAATTTTCCTGATATCCATCCTCATGTGTTAAACGAACACCCAGGCCTCATTGTCTTAATCAGATATACAAGACGAGTGACATGGTGTCAGAATGGGATCCAGAGTCAAAACCATGAGGCGCACAGTTAAAGTTGGAGCAATATACAGAAGTGGATCATCCCTACTGCTCTAATGACTCGCAAACAGGTCGGAAACAAATTCCAGGTACTAAAACCTGCTTAAATTATTTTTTATTCAATGAATATAAAACAAAGCACTCAGAATGCTCAAAACAAATTTCTAATTAAATGAAATGCCCAAAACTGACATATTGATAAAAATATTCAAAATAATTATGAAAATATTTGAAACAGTATTCAAATTGCATAAAAATGTATAAAAAAGGGAAAATGACCGTAGTTTTTCACTATGTGCTACTTTTCACATTAACTAAAGCTATTCAAAGTGTCTGAAGTGTGCAACATGTTGGCAAGTGTGTGCAGTATTACAGTATAGTTATTTTACAAAGCACAGCCATTTCAAAGAATATTTGCAAAGTACAGCCTTTCAAAGAGTGTATTGTGCATTTGAATCTTATTACAAGTACCTGGTGTGTGTGCATGTTCATACATAATTACAAGGGCCATATTTGTATTGTGTTTAAGCATAATTTGTTGGCATGGGAGAAGGATTTCACAGACCAAGCCTGCTTGTGTATGATAACAATATTGTGGAAAATTAGAGAGTGTTTGAGCAAGAGTATGATATTTTCATACAGGCTGCTTTTTATGACAAAGACGCATGTACAAAGGCATTTATTCTGCTTAATTTAGCTGGGTCTGAAGCCATTGAAAGACAGCATTCATTTGTGTATGCACCTGCTATGTATGCAGGGGAGGGGGAAACTTCTATATAGTGGTACTGGCCGATATGCAGGAAGACCCTAAGTGTTTAAAATGTAAATTTAGAGAAATGTGTAACCTCAAATGAATATTAGAATGGAAAGATACTTATTTTACACAAGGGATCAAAAGCATGGTGAACCGTTTTCAGCGTATATAACTGACTTGAGAAACAAGGCTAAAACATGCAGATTTGATGATTTGAGGAATGAGCTGATAAAAGACAAGCTTGTGTGTGGTATTAAAGATGATGCAGTGAGAAAGATTTTGCTTCAAGACAGTGATTTAACTTTGAATAATGACATAGAGATTTGCCAGAAAAGCACACAAATATGCTTACAAAAACATGCCTTCCAGTGTCTTCCAGTACTAATGTTGATAGTATGCAGCACGTGGTTAAAAGATACAAGCCTAAGGGTGCAGCCACACCCTGGGCCTCCCTAACAAAACTTGTGGCAGCTTCAGTGAAACCCAGAGCTTTTCTAGCAGGTTCTAGAGCATTATGTGTGAAGCAGGCATGCTCAGTGAAGTACATGGGTGAGTTAGCTAAATCAAAGAATGTGTCCCCCTAGCCTCATAGTCAACTGTCGTAAGCAGTGCCACAAATGTAAAAAGTGGAATCATTTCAAAAGGTTTGTAAGTAAAAAGAGGTTCATTTCTTTATTAAAAAAAGCATTCAAAGAGGCAAATTTATCAACTAGAAAGCTGCCACCCTACGTTTTATGTCGGTGGTGTGTCTGTGCTTGGTGAAATAGTTGATGCAATAGTATTTTGTACTTTTCAGATTAATGGGATACCTGTAGAGCTCAAAGTTGATACTGGTTCAAAGTTTAATGTTATGTCAGCAGAAACATTTGCTAGACTAAAAGCTGGTTAGAGGCTTGATTTGGTGAAGTGTGCAAAGCTTGTTGCTTATGGTGGTGAAGAAATTCAAATCAAAGGAACAGTAGTGCTGTCATGTTACTCTGCTGGAGAACAGCTATGACTTGTACTTTTACATAGTCAAGAGACATGTGCAGTCATTATTAGGCCTCAGAAACAGTTTGAAAATGGTTTTACTTTCATTTAATAAGGAAGTCCACTATGTAAGCTTGAAGGATAACAGCTCAAATTTTGCCCAGACTATTTTTTCTGACTATGCTGATCTTTTCGAAGACAAACTAGGCAAACTTCCAGTTGTGTACTCCATGGAGCTAGACACTGAAGTAAGCCCAGTTATCAGACCAGCACTGAAAATTCCAGTAGCTATGCAAAACAGAGTTAATGTTGAGATAGACAGAATGGTGCTGCAAGGAGTAATTTGTCCAGTTGAAGAACAAACTGAATGGGCATCGTCCAATCTGGTAGCTCATAAAAGAAGCTCAAATGATATTCCAATATGTATTGACCCGAGAGATTTGAACAAAGAACTAAAATGACCTCATCATTGAATGCATACAATTGAAGAGGTAGCTGCTCTTATGCCAATTGTCACTGCTTTTTCTGTCTTAGATGCAAAAAGTAAATTTTGGCAAATTTTGCTTGACCAAAAATCTTCATTGCTAATCACATTTAGTACATAATTTCAAAGGTACAGATTTCTGAGAATGCCATTTGGAATAAATTCTGCCAGTGAAGTCTTTCAGCATGCAATGAGGCAAATTTTTTTCTGGCCATCCATGTGCTTTTATAGTAGATGATATTCTTGAAGGAGGCAATGGTGAAGTTAAACATGATAGAAACCTCAAAACAGATTTAGACAGAGCTTCTGAAGTCAATCTTAAGCTGAAGCCTCTGAAATGTAAATTCAGGCTACAAGAAGTTTCTTATGTTGGTCATTTGTTTACCAGTTCAGGCTTATGACTAGATCCTTCGAAGCAAACAGTAATTCTTGAGATGCCAGCTGCACACAATGTCCAGGCCCTACAATGCTTTCTTGCCATGGTCAACTATCTGTGTTTATATGTAATAAACTACTTAAACAAACACCCAAACCTCATCTTCTTATTCAGATATACAAGACATGCGACACCTACTTCTTCTAACTTGACTGATTTGGCATTTCTTGTCAGAAGATGGAATGTATTGATTTAGGAGTTAGTTGGATTTCCTCATTTAACCCTGCTGGATTCACTGTTATAGAATACTGTACTTTATATCTTATCCATAGCATATGCAGAGCCCTTTCAATTCTCTTGGCACATATGTGTAATAGATGAATCACTAAATGGTTGTAGTAATTTTTTCATGAAAAGGCTGGTGCATTACTTCACATAACAGATATGAGGCTGACTTATTGTCACTGGGTCAGCTAGATACTTCCCAGGATGGTCCTGACTAGCAGCAATTATTTTTAAAGTACTAGAATACTCAAGGATAAATTGACTGGTTGCCTCAAATTTATTAGTACTCTTTGTCCATTTTAATTGTGGAAAATAACATCAGCTTTTCACAATGGAGATAAGATGAAAAACTACTGGTTGTACATAGGGACAAGAGGTATATAGTCACACAGGACAAGAATACAGCAAATGAGCTGCAACCTATTAGATAATAATAGCATCAGATATGCAGAACATATATAAATGATGAGACTTATCCTGTGACAGATTAGGAGAAGATATGCAGAACAGATATAAATGATGAGATTTATCCAATGATAGCTTAGGAGCAGATATGCAGAACAGATATAAATGAAGAGACTTAGCCCATGATAGCTTAGGATCAAATATGCAGAACAGATATAAATGATGAGACTTATCCCATGATAGCTTAGGAGCAGATATGCAGAACATATATAAATGATGAGACTTATCCCATGATAGCTTAGGAGCAGATATGCAAAATATATATAAATGATGAGACGTATCCCATGATACCTTAGCCAAACAGACTCAGCTTTAGATTTATGACAGCATCTTGAGTGACTTGTCAATGAACTATGTATTAAACCATATAAATACTGCATATCATATAAACTTGAGTTAGATATAATTAAACCCAATTAAGCACTCTTTATCTATCTGTCTATTCATTCTTTCTTGACCAGTTTAGTCCCACTAGACAAGTGACTTCTTTTTAGTTGAGAACCAAGGTGGTATTTATAATACTAGGGGGAAATTTGGCCAGAGCAACTTCCTCTACTCTTTTTGATTGGTAACAAGGGATCTGTTATATCCAACTGAGTTACCTTTAACACAGATAAAAGGGGCTTAAGTTTAACATGTCATCCAAAGAATGGCACACTCAGAGGTACAGAACCCCCCCTTATGCTGCACTGTAGTGTTAGCAATCCATAGACCTGATGTGAGAATAGAACCCAAAGCCTTCTGCACCATAGGTGAATGGGTTACATGTTGCACCCCTGCCATTGCTCTGTCTAAGTTTTTTTTTATTTTATTTTTGTTAAGGAAGTATCAAGTTCTTCCCAAGTTATAAGCACTTAATTAGTTTGATATCTCAGTTGAGGTTGTCTACAGTTCATGATTCATTTTTTCAGATTTTAGGAAGTCTCATCCAACAACTTCATCCATTGTGGAGTACCAGTTCTCCTTGTGGTTTTATATCTACCTATCTCTCTCTATATATGTACATATACATAGGTGTCTGCACATCATGTGTATGTATTTACATATATATGTACATATCTGAATACACAAAAAAAAATCTTTGTGTGTGTATGTGTGTGTGTGCATGTATACACACACACACACACACACACATATGCATATATATATATATATATATATATATATATATATATATATATATATATATGTGTGTGTGTGTGTGTGTGTGTGTGTGTGTGTGTGTGTGTGTGTGTGTGTGTGTGTGTGTGTCTAAGTATGTATATGTGTGCGTGTTTGTGTGTATATATCTAATCTATATCTATATATATATATATATATATATATATATATATATATATGGAATCTGTACTATTTATCGAACGACCGTTTCACTGAAAGTGAAACAGACGAGCGCACTTTCATGACAGTGCTAAAAAAAGATGAAAACGTGGGGAAATGGCTGTGGCTAAGATTGTAGCACAGTGGGGATAAGGGAATATTCCTTTTTCCCATTGTAGTGCCATCTCAGAGTGAGAATATAAAAGTAGGGGGTGTGGGGGGGCTCAGCCCCCCATAAAGGGGGTGGAGGGGTAGGGCTTGATCCCCTGCATAAACATGAGTACTGTTTTTTTTTTTTGTTTTGTTATTTTTAATTTTTTTTGCACACTTTAGTGAAAGTGCTTTTTCGGTGAAAAGCACTTTCACTAAAGTGTGTTCGGCCATTTACGTTTTGTGGAAATGTGATTTCGTGCAATAGTCCTAGATCCATATATAGATATATATAGATAGATACATGCATACACACACACACACACACACACACACACACACACACACACACACACACACACACACACACACACACACACACACGCATACACACGCACACACACACATTGCTATTTTATTTGTCTGTGTAACTGCCCATTATGCATGCTGCCAGAAAGCTTTCCCCTTGTGCAATATCGTGAAGCTTACACTCTTGTATTAGCTGTAGAGATATATACATGATACTCCAGGTCTGTTAGGATTCTGGAGTGGAATGAATTAGAACAACCATATGAGATGCTGAAAATACAAGCTGCTACTTTTAAATATAGCAGTATTTATCACTAAAATATAACATGTCATAAAATAAGGGGCAGTAAAACTGAACTGTAACAACAGCATCATATGTGACAGTACCTTAGATTCTGACATCTGTCCTTGAAGTGTGCTTAGTATTCAAATCATTTTACTGAAAGTAGCTGCAGGCATTGGTATGAAACAATTTGCTCATCGGAAAAAAAGGGAACTTGTATGCAGATAGCAGGCAAGGACAAACTTGCCAGACAATGCTACACCACAGACTTGTATAAAATTATCTTGATGCTCAGCAATTGTAACTGTTTGTAACTTGTCTCTGCAATGTGCAGCCACACAGTCTATACAAATGATCATGCTGAGGAAATTACTTAATGCAGAACAGTAAGCTGTACATGCTGAAATTTATATCATCATAATTAAGAAAACTGACAAATATCTATGATATGTTTTTTAGGGAAATACTAAAACCAGGCTGATTTCTCAAGTTTCTCAGTTATCTGAGATGTGAAAGAAAATGATATGTTTTTGTTAGCAATAACAATATAGGTACAGCAACTGTTTAGTAAAGATCTTGTAAGAAATCAGTGAGAGAAGGTTCATGTTAAGTAGGAGCATACTGTTAGTAGTATTGCATAGGACCTTGAGACACTTCTGATTTATTTCTAGTGTACCGTGTGGTTTACACATTACATCTTTTGCTGCTAGAAGATTTCATTAGTGATGACATCTGTAGTTTATACAAATTATTTGTTGCATGGTCTTCTACAGAAAACATACAAGAAATGCATGCAGTGCCTGTGTGCTAGACAGTTTTGTGGTGAATAGCCTCTAGTGTGCCCTTTATTACTTACCCAGTTACTGTACATAAGTATACAGTTTATGAGATATGGGACATGCAACCAAGCAAACTGCAAAATTTGAAGTGAAGTAGTCATATAATGCACCATTTTTATGAAAAAGGTTCTAGCGGGACTCATAAACATATATGAAGGCATTGATTACAAAATTATAGAAAGCATTACTATTTTGAATATAATAACCAAAGTTGTATATAAAAATATACATCCAGCAGCAACTTGACTGTAATAAAGTCTATACAGTGCATAAGAGAAACAAAATGCTGAGGTCTGGTTTGGGGCTGCTTCAGTGCTGAATGTTTATACATGATAACGATATGTACAAAGATGCTGTTTATTTCACACCATAGCCATCTAGTGACTATCTGTGTGGAAGAAGGTGGCAAATACTTTTAAATACTGAGGCTCTCAAAGAAGTGGATGTCTTCTTATGCATATCCTTTAAGAAGGTAGTCTAGGTTAGCTTAGTCTATATTCAACATATTCACAGACGTTACAAAGGTTTCATCATATTAGATATGAAAGGGTTAATTTGATTTAAAGATTTTTTTTTATATTATGTAGTGCAAAATTATTATCTGTGGTTCAAAATCTGGTTCTTTTTAAAGTCAATCTTTATTATTCACAATTACTTGTTAGAAACTATACATTTTTTCAAGGAAAAATAGTCCTATTACAACTATCAGAAATTATTTTGCTTCAAGGTAGTTTAGCAGAAAACATGAAACTGCAAACCCCTAAATTCAGTTTGTTTCTCATTGCCAGGCAGTATAAGTAAAAGGACTGGAAATGTACAAGTGATGCATTTAAACATATTGCAGATGAAGAAAACTTAATAATATTTAAAAATAATAACTTTCCAAAAAAGGAAAAATAGCTGCATTAATAGAGAAATCCAAAAATTATCATCAGTGTAAAAAAAATTTCCCTTTGTCATATCTTCTTTAGAAAAATATAAGAGCAGAGGCAAGAATTTAGGGAAATGTATGACTAAAAGATATCAATACACAACTGTTTGCAGCGTACAAAATGACTAAGCAATAGCATACTTTTATGAGAAACAGAATTCACCTTATCTAAGGTTTGGATGAGCACAGAGCTAAGGTAATTACCTGAGGAACTGGAAATCTGAACCAAGAGTAAAACAATCCAGTAAGAAGAAACATAACTGCAGTAGTGATAAGAAAAACGACCCATGAGATGGGTAAGAAATACCACCCAGATGAAAGGCAAGTCGTCTGGACTTGTGGCTTTCAGCATAACAGGAAGCCACGCCCATCTTCTAACCATTCTTTTAGAAGCTGGGATGGATTTATTTTACAAAGTTTTATAAAAGAAAACAAAATAAATTTGTGTTAAAGAAGTTACATTTTACTGAACTAAGAAAAAAACATTTATAAGAACTGTTTGAGTGGAAAGATTTGATGTTGTGGACTCAGAAAGATAAAAGGCAGTGGAACAAAGAAGCTGTCTGAGTTTTGACAAAAAGCAGCCAGAGGTTAATAAACATTTTGAATTTAAGCAAAACACTTGATGAGATTGCACTTTTTTATAACAAACAGCTTCTAAAGTGTTGGAACTGCAATGGTTTGTTTATAATTTTGGTTCTGTACTTTACATTTTACATTTATTCCATGGGAGTATCTATATGGAAAGCAGGAATGGTTAAGGGGAGGTGAATTTAAAACAATAGATGAAAGGTTAATATTGGTGGCCCAAGACATAGGACTACATACACATTGGTTTACAAAGTCCACTAAGTATGCGGGAGATACAGATAAATGTAGGTTTTGTAAAACAGAATTGGAAACAGTTGCACATTTGGTTGTGATATACTAATGGCAGAAGCACTCTATACTGAAAGGCATAATAATGTGGCAAGACTGTTGCAATGGGGATTGTGCAACCATTATAATACTGAAGTAGCTGAACAATGTTGGAAACATTAGCTACACAGGATTATAGAAAATGATGAAGTTTATATCACATGGGATCATGCACAGTTCAAAAATAGATGTGAAAAAACAAGATATAGTAGTCCATGAAAAGAAGGCAAAAGTAGCATTGACCATTGAAATTGCTACACCTACTGAGTACAGTGTCTCACAAACGGAGACACAAATTCATAAAATCCCATGATTTGCAGGCAGAAATGAGGACAATCTGGAAGAAGCATTCCCAGACAATTGGAATAGTAATAGGTGCAACTGATCTTATAAAAAAGAATTTGCAGTTGTATTTAGATATGTTACCAATACATATAACTCCATATAAATTGCAGAATGAGTCAATACTGGACATATTTTGGGTGCTGCGAAGAGCACTTCTGGCTAACATCAACGATTGAAACAGTACTAATTTCATGAACTTTAGTCTTGTGTGGGTGTGCTTTTAGATTAAACAAACTTTACCTTATTAAAAGCTGTAGATTTGTGTAAACATTTTGTAACACTGTCCACAGTATTACTGACTGAATGTATGCAAGATAAAATGTAAGTCAAATAAGAAATGAGAAATAAGGAATAAAGTGAGAATGTTTGGAAAAGTAACATATATTTATTTTATTTTATTTGACATTTGTTAGCCGAGTTAGTCTGACTGGGCAAGAAACCCTTTTTCAGCAGCGGCCCAAATAGAAAAGCTCCAAACATATGCAAATTATATTACATATAACATATGTAAAAATATATGTAAAATAATTAAGTATATCCTGCGGAGCTCCAATTGAGCTAAGTACTTCTGACTTAACATAGATTATGTTGGTTGGTTTGTGTGAAGAGAATAGCTTAGTTATTCTTATATTACTAAGCTAGGAATTTGGATAATTTCATGGATTTAGATAAAATATTTTTTGTACAAATTTTTGAAAGAAAATCTCAGATTGCCTGGTTGTATAATTTTTACTATGTTCTCAACATATGAAGGGTAAAAACTGTATGTATTTTCTTTTTCAATCAAATTAACAAAAAATTCCAATTATCAAAATGACAGCAACAATAATAAACTTCTACTTCCATGTATGAATTTAACACTACTTTTGCTAAACATTTGTTAAACAACCCTAGGAATAAATCTAATTTATTACAATTTCTAAACTTAAATAAAGCACATCTCATATTTCTTCAAGAGACACATGTTAAGTATGAAGATAAAGAAATCTGGAAACCTGTTAACTCTTAAAATACTATCACGATCCACTTACAAAAGTTGAAGAAGAGGTATCATGATATTATGAAAAGAAAACTAACTAATCTCAAATACTGTGCAAATATGAATATAGTGCTGGTTTAAGGACTCTACTAATAATACATTATAACATTAGAATCTGGACATTAGTTAATTTGTATTGGTTCCCTGGAATGTGTCTAACACTACCACAAATGTTGAAATACAATACCAAATAATGTCAAAGGCAACATAATAGCAGGTGAAGACTTCAATTGCATATCAAACAATACAGAACCACTGCAAAAAGAAATCTATAGCTAACATCATCAGCAAAAACTCTTAAAAACTGGATAGAATTATTACATTTATAAGCTACATTCTCATTCAGAGAAACTAAATCTCTAAATTTTACTCATTATTCTTCTAACTATGGAAAGCAATATAGAAATGATAAACAATAATCTCTCAAGATATAATAACTGGGGTGCATGGCTAAGATGTAGACTGGTTGGCAGCATCTTTTCTCAGCTCTACACTCAAAAGATATTTCTGACAGGAAATTTAAAAAACTAGATATAATAGATAAACCTATTTTGCTGATTTACTTCTAATATCACTAGAAGTCTACATTGTAAAATTCTGGCTTTAATCACTATTTTTCCTGTCAACAAAATAAGAAGTAATGCATATGAATCTGCTGGAATTTACCTTTTCTAAGAATAACACACAGGGCCAGATGACGAGAAAGGAGATGCAGTCTTTATTAACTGCTATACAGGACTTATTAGTGAAATTTGATAAAATGAATACCAAACTGGCACTTTTGAAGAGAGCTCTACAAACCAAATACAGCAACTGCAAGAAATAATGATACAACAAAAGTCTCAAATAGCTGCCATAGAAACATCCCTAAATGATAGTGAGGGCAGACACTGGAACAAGAACTTCAATTACATTTTTTATCAAAACGAAATGCTTAATTACAAAATAAAATACAGGATCTAGAGAACAGATCCTGACAAAGATATAATAACTAACTTAATAGAATTTAATATTATACTTTGTTCAATTTCTGATCATAATGCCTTTATCTTAAAATTATAAAAAACATACAAGAAACTCCCATACGTCACCAGGATACCAGCCTATATAATCAAGTTAAAAGATTATAAATCCTCTGTAAAGCTAAATTCTTCTTAAAGCAAACTACACAGAAAAAGCAAATATAATTATGGTTTGGAACTCATTCAAGGTATATATCAGTCAGATGCCAATCTTCTTGCTCTTCTTTCTTATCTATACCACTGGCATACCACAGGGTTCTAATCATGGACCCCATCTTTTTAACATCTTTATTAATGACCTCCACTCCTCCACCTCCCTCTCCAGCCTTATACAGTATGCTGATGGCGCCACTCTGATTGCATCCTATAACTCAATCTCACAACTTCAGACAAATACACAACCATCTTTCCTCCTTGTTGACAACTGGCTAAATGATAATCAGCTTATTTTAAACCCCCCCAAAAAAAAAGAAAGCTACTTCTCTTTCTCCCCATACACAATGACCACCTAAAGACTACCTTCTTTGTCTCTTCACTAAATAATACCATCATAAACACAGACACACAAAATTACTAGGAATGTCAATTGACAACCAACTAAAATTTGAGACTTACACATTCACCAATCAATTAAGAAAAGTAACCAAAAAGTTGGATTGCTATACTGCAATTCAAAATTCCTCTCCACAGATTCTAGACTCACCCTAGCATAAGTTTATCACCTTCCAAGCCTCCTCTATGGATCACCAGTCCTTACCAACCTTCAATCTTGCCTACTCTCCAAGTTACAACAAACTTACAATACAATTGCTAAATTTGCAGCCAAGTTACCTAATCCTACCCACCATTGCAAATTTCTCAATAAGCTGCAATGGCTTGAATTTTCCAATCATCTGAAACTATTCCAACTGCATTTAACCCACCTCAAACTAAATAAACCCACTGCATGTCCCTTCCTCACCAATCTCGTTACCTACTATTTCCCTTCTCGTCCCCAACACAGTTCAGAAAAACTTCTAGAAACATGTACACCCAAAATGAACATAGGCGATCTCTTATATAAATCATTCATAACAAAAGTCTGGAACAACCTCCCCTCTAAGTTGCGAAACATCACACAAACAAACAGTTTCAAAAAAGAACTAAAATATGTCTTCCAGAAAAATTGGATCTGCCCTTGTCAGAATCCTACCTGCCCACTCTCTTTTGCCTTCTTTCTTTTCTCTTTGTCAAATCTACTTAATCTTAAAAATTTTTGACTGCTAATTGCATACTTCCTCCTTGTACTTGTTCACAAATTATATTTATCTCTATGATATCTCTATAAATGTTAACAATTATGCTGCATTTTTTGTTGCACTGTATGTTATCTAATCTATGCACTTACTGTGTTATTGTTGACTGCATATGTCATTTGGCAAATGATGCCCTTCCTGATGTAACCCTCCCCATTTATTTGGGCTTGGGACTAGCAGGAAGAAATGCACTGGCTTGTGCAACCCCAGTTGCTGTATTGTGTCTGTGGACTTAGAGAAAGCATATGACTTGGTCCCTAGAGAGGAGTTCTGGTATTGTATGAGGAAGTCAGGAGTGGCAGAGAAGTATGTAAGAGTGGTACAGGATATGTATGATGGTAGTGTGACAGTGGTGAGGTCTGGAGCAGGAGTGACAGATGCATTTAAGGTGGAGGTGGAATTACATTAAGGATCAGCTGTAAGCCCTTTCTTATATGCAATGATGATGGACAGATTGACAGATGAGATCAGACAGGAGTCCCTGTGGACTATGATGTTTGCCGATGATACTGTGATCTGTAGTGAGAGTATGGAGCAGGTTGAGGAGACCCTGGAGAGGTGGAGATATGCTCTAGAGAGATCAGGAATGAAAGTAAGCAGGACTAAGACAGAATATATGTTTGTGTGAATGAGAGGGAGGCTAGAGGAATGGTGAGGATGCAGGAAGTAGAGTTAGTGAAGGTGGATGAATTTAAATACAATACTTGGGATCAACAGTTCAGAGTAATGGTGAGTGTAGAAGGGAGGTGAAGAAGAGAGTACAGGCAGGGTGGAGTGGGTGGAGAAGAGTGTCAGGAGAGATTGGTGACAGACGGTTACCAGTAAAAGTAAAAAGTAAGGCCTACAAGAGAGTAGTGAGACCAGCTATGCTATATGGGTTGGAGACAGTGCCATTGACAAAAAGGCAGGAGTCAGAGCTGGATGTAGCAGAGTTAAAGATGTTAAGATTTGGATTGGGTGTGACAAGGATGGGCAGGATTAGGGATGAGTATATTAGAGGGTCAGCTCAGGTTGGATGGTTTGGAGACAAAGCCAGAGAGGCAAGATTGCATTGGTGTGGACATGTGCTGAGGAGGGATACTGGGTATATTGGGAAAAGGATGCTAAGAATGCAGCTGTCAGGTAAGAGGAAAAGAGAAAGGCCTAAGAAATTGTTTATGGATGTGGCGAAAGAGGACTTGCAGGTGGTTGGTGTGACAGAGCAAGATGCAGAGGACAGGAAGAAATGGAAACAGATGATCCACTGTGGCAACCCCTAATGGGAAGAGCCAAAAGAAGAAGAAGAAGCACTTACTATGTTATTCTTGTAAGAATTACTTTTGGAGCTTTTCTCCTTTGGTCTCCACTGAAAATGAGCATGTGCTCAGTTGGACCAACCTGGTTAGCAAATGTGAAATAAATAAATAAATAATACAAATATATATGGCATTATCTTAATATAAACAAAAATGAAAGGAATGGAAATCTAAACTGATAAATATACAAAATTAATTGCAAAAGGTTAGAACTAACTGTAATAATAATGATACAATAGTAAGCTTAAACAAAAAATACTCTGCTATATTAACACGCAAAACAGATATAGGTATAGAAAAGTTATAAGCAGAGTTATTTGGTATGACTTATAAACTTATGCAGAATTTATCTAGAAGAGTTAAAATACAACCTAGAAATGATAAAGTCACTGAAATAAGGAATACAAAGAATAGCAAAACTTACACCAAAATATGAGATGTATTAGACACCTTTAGATAATATTTTTCATCATTTTCTCAAACTGGCACTATACATAAAAGACAAACCCATGACAATATTAGAAGAGCTTTAATGCTCATTCGACTATGTATTTGAAGGAGGGAGAAACTGAGAAAGAGAAAAAAGTATGTGAGAGAGAGAGAAAAAGAGAGATTTACATATAGCTCTCTCATAGCCTGAGTTTTTCAACACACATCTATTTATAAGTATCAGGCTATTTGCTATAATCTTTTAACAGAGCATTCAAATTCAAATTTAGAATTAAACCTAGATAATTTATCTTTAGGAAAAAGTCACACATGAAACCTAGACATTGACAATACCAATAACTGACAAAGAAATAATTAATAAAATCAAACCACTGAAAACTATTAAAGCTCCGAGCATGGATGGAATTATACCAGAAATATATACATTATTATCTTCACCCTTTATTAAACTCTTTCACAAAATCTTCAAAGAAATTCAAATTAAAGAAGTTATTTCTCCATCCTAGATGTTCTCTAATTACTCCAATATTGAAACAAAATAAGGATATCCAGTGATAATCTTCCTACAGACACATTTTCTCTAAAATAAATGATAGATCAAAAAAACTTTTAATACAGTTAATAAATACATATCATACTGGCTTTATACATAAAAGACAAACCCAACACAATATTAAAAGAGTTTTAACTCTCTTAGATATTATAAACAAGAATAAGCTATATTTCTAAGTCTAGATATTGAAAAGGCTTTTGATACCTTAAACTGGAGATACCTATTCAAAGCACTAGAGGTATTTAATTTTCCTAAAGAATTTACATCCCTTTTAGAGAATATACACAGCAATAATAAAGCCTATATTCAATTAGACCATTCACATCTGAAACAATATTTTGACCAGAGGAACTGGACAAGATTGTCTATTATCCCCTATACTCTTTGCTTTAGCCTTTGATTTATTAGCTGCTTCTATTAGAAATAAAAATAATAACATAAAAGCATAGAAACATCAAGTAAATATAACTCTAAGTTATTACTGTTTGTATATGATGTACTATAACACTTCCAAATAAACAATAAACATTAAAAGATGTTACCATTAATAAATTAAAGCTATGGTCAGGATTAAAATTTAATAATACAAAGTTATGGCACTTATTCTGATGTTAAAAATAAATCATGAGTACATTATTATTATTATTATTATTATTATTATTATTATTATTATTACTGGAGAAAAAAACTTAATAGTAGATTACTTAGGTATTAACAGAATGGGCACAACTTAATTACTGGTGCTAACTATAAAAAAATCCTCAAAACTATTATTAACAACTACAAAATGGAACAAAATTATTTCCTTTGAAGACAGATTGCAATTAATATGGATGGTTTTATTTCCTAAAATATTGTATATAATACAACTTTAGCTTTATTCCCTGACAGATCTCAAATAAAGGAGATTAGCAATGCATTATTAAAATTCCACTGGTTTCTCAGAAAACCTACAACTGCCCTATAATAAACACCATTCCAAACCTTAGGATTCAGGACGGATTAATGTTCCAGACTTAAGTGCCTACTTAAATTGAGTAATTGTTAAAACTATTCTTAGTTTAATGGACTCAAAAGTTATAAATCTAACTGGAAAGATCTGTAATTATCTATTTTTTTAGAATATGAAATATGAAAATGAAAATTGATACAACATATTGCCCTACAAAAGTTGGTCTTTCAGGCATTGTATATGTAATTACATACAGTTTAACATATGTTCTCCTTTTGAGTCTAATTAAACTAACCACCTTCTAAAAGTACTCAAAAAACACCACCATGATCTGAAATTTTGGTTTGATTTCATTTTCCATGTAAAATAAGGAGAGATTTTTTTCAGTAAAACTAACCACACTAAAATTAACAAGTGAGAACCGAAGAACTTTATATTTTGGCAACAATTATTCAATGAATTAAAAAATTAAGGTGTTCATTTTCTCATGAATGAATGAATTAATTAAAAATTAAAGATGTTCATTTTCTCATGAATGAATATAATTAAGATTCTTAAGATTGGACTTATTTCAATAATGTGTTAGCATATGCACAGCATTATTGAGGGAATTTAATATAATAAAGTAATAAGTATTGAAAATAGAATCTCCAAGCTATGTATATAAGATACTTATACATTTACATTAATGATGAAGTCTGAAAATATATTACTACTGGACATGATTTAAATCTAACTTTAGAGAGTAAAAATCAATTATTAATTATTATATTCAATAAAACACCTGTTGGTCACAGTATTGGGAGTTTCACTTGGTTAGTTCTAATTCCTAATAGAACAGATAAATTTAATAACAATGCAGTCACTAACTGCTGGAGATTTTTAAAAACTTGTAATGCAGATTGATCTCATATTTTCTTTGACTGCCCTCTTATTAAACCCTTCTGTTAAAAAGTTGAATATTTTTTAGATCACTATGGTATGATACATTTTCACTGCTTAAAACCCTTGGCTTGCTCAGTATAACAAAATCATATAAAATGCAACATGAATCTACATATCTACTTTGCACAGTTTTGGAGGTAGCAAGAAAAATATAATGAACAACTGGAAGAAGTCAACATCACCTCAATTTAAAGATTTCTTATTACAGGAAGCTATTTTTAAAGAACTCAGAATTAAGGAATTTTGAATATTTCCTAGGACTATTAACAAAAATTCTTAGACTAAAGTACTTTCTCTCATTGGTTTGTATCACAATTTAACTGCCTATGTTATAAATTATAGAATTTATTTCATGCTTCTTAATGTTTCATTGTTCTAGTTGCAAGTAAGCTTAGGTTATGTTTTAAATCATTGCATATTCATTTATTTCAGAGTTTAACCAGGCAATCCTTTTAGTTTATTTTCATTATACTTTAATCTTAAGAACATAGGTTTATATAGGTTTATAGGTAAGAAGTAGGCTAGCTGCCCTTGTGGGTCATTTTAAGCCTAGCCAGTTCTCGTTTCAAAGGTGAAAATCAAACCCAGTGCCTTCTGTCTGTGAGGTAAACACCGTGATCATTATACCAACCCCATAATTGTATGTTTCTATGGATTTCTAAATAAAAAAAAATTTTCAATGAAAAAAAATAAGTCCTTCATATCCAATCCTACTATGAGAACTGAAAAAAAGTAGGATTACTGAAACCTATACTTCAATTTCTTGAAACTCAGTGCCTCACAGCTCCTCAGGGTTCCATTTGTTTAGATACATAAACATTTTATCTTTCCTGAAGCATTTTCTCTTTATGTTAGAGTCCTGAAATTCAGTACCTTTCCATATGACTTTAACTCCTTAATAAAGCTGTGAGCCTGTTGATATCCAGATCCATATCTTCTTTTAATCCCCATTTCAGAATCTGTGTATAGCCACAGAATGCTGTGCTGTGAAATTGTACTCACTTTACATGTCTGATGTTCATGCTTTAGACAGTATCATTAATGATTTTACTCTTATAGAGTGTTGTAGCCATTGTGCAACAATTACAATAAGCAATATAAAAGTCCCTCATCAACAAAATATTGCATCCCTGTCTTCTTAAAACCATCATTATTTTTCACATCTTTTCCACTATATGATGTTGGGATCTGTATCAGTACCATTTGCATCCTTCACTGTCAACAAGTCACATCTTAGGGGCAGTTGCTGATTTTTACTATAACCTCACTTTCAATCTGCATCACTACTTGCACCCAAAATGAAGACTATTGACATAATGAGCCAGTTGCATTAACATAGTTTTATTATAAATCCTGAGCACATGAAAATGTAAATGGTGTTTAATACAGCTGCATACTGCTTAACAAAGAATTTTGTGATTTTCCTTGCAAAGGAATCCTCTAGAATGAAAAAGTTTCATTTGCAGTATTCCCATGCTACATCTGCCAGTGCAAAGCTACATCTACATGCAGAGTGTTAATTTTATAGTGTCACCAATTGTTTCTTAGTATAGTGCCCTTAGTTATCACAGAAAACATTACTGATTTCTTGCAACATAATGTGATACAGAAAATGCCAGCTGCAGTCAGTCTACAAAGTTCATATTTGCAGGTCTTAACTAGGATTCATAAAGAAGCTACCATCTTGTGGCATTATGCTTCACTGCTTAGATAAAGGCTGTCAGTGGCAAGTCCATTTATTGATGCTTGAATACTTAAGGAGTATGACATGACAAGGTTAGGCTTGTGGTCTGATAAGTACAGGCCCCAGCCGTGTAGTAAGGCATGAAACACATGAACCAAATGCCCTTGGTATCAGAAGGGTGCTATCATCAGACCATGTTCCAAACCTTAGGGTGTTTTATTCATCTTATGAACTGGATTTTATATTTGTAAGGTGTTCTCATTTGTATGTCTTTGTTTTTTTTTTTAAATGCTCATTTGTTGTGTTCAAGCTCACTAAACTTGTCCAGAAATACTCCAGGCCTGAGGCACATAATGAGGAAGTTACCCAGATGACCCATGCTTGATTAGTGGTATGGACAGTAGATAGAGCAGGCTGATAGAATGAGAGTGAGTGGCCATCACAGGTGGACTCATTTTGTGGGTAAGGAAGTAGTTCTGCCTTATTGCTTGGGAGAAGCTTAGTGGGAGAAGTAGGTGCTGGAGACAGGGATCTGTGCTCAGCAAGCATACTCCGTGCTTATAGTGCACACAGTTCCCAAGCAGACATCATCATGTGGAGTTCATAAAGTTGCACTGGGTATCAGTCCTTAGGAGAGGGAAGGCTGCACAATTGGATCTGTTGACAAACACTCAGCTCTCAACAGAGAGGAAACAAATGGGATGAACAGGGTCCCTAAAAAGGAGAAAACTGCATTCTTGCCTAGACTAAGGATTCCTGGCTCTCACTCCCCAGAAAACAAATGGGCCAACATGATGAAGGTGAAGGATTCTTCAGTCAAGTCTAGTGTAGGTAGGGTGTTTGGGAAGACAGTAAACAAAACCAGAAAAACTGAAGAGCAGTAACAGCATCAGCAGCATCAACATTTTAAGTGGAATTTAGGATGCATATTGCTTTGATGTTTCTACCCTCTGCTGATTCATGTATATTTTGAGAAACTAGAAGTGAGAGACCAGGAAATTTAACTTTGATTTGTGGTTTTGCCCTACAAGTGCAACTTGAGTATACTGTTTCCAGCAGCATAATGTTGCAGAAAGAGAACAGGAACATTATGTATTTTTAGTCATATATGTTTGTTTTGGGTGGCTGTGGTGGTGCAGCGGTTAGCATTGCTGCCTCACAGCAAGAGGTTTTCCAGTTCGATCCTCGTCTGGGGTGCCTTCTGTGTGGAGTCTGCATGTCCTCCCTGTGATTGTGTGGGTTTCCTCTGGGTGCTCCAGTTTCCTCCCATATCCAAAAGACATGCTGACGGTGGATTGGATACTCTAAATTGGCCCTAGGTGTGCATGTGTGTTCCTTCTGTAGAAGGTTGGGCACCGGACTGGCAACTCAACACCATAAAAACTCCACTGCCAATAATGAGCAGACAGGTGATCTGCTGTGGCAACCCCTAACTGGGAAAAGCCAAAAGAATACGTCATATATGTCTCTTTTCCTTAGTCATGTGACTCTGGAGTTATGTATTTTAACTAAGAGCTGTGTGTGTGTTGGGAGGGGGGAGGGTTGCTTGCACCCAAGGCTTTTTTGTCATATTAGTTTTCATTTCTCAGTGTTAGTGGATAGGATATTCATGGCATCAGTGCCTTTGTTATGTGCCCATTTTTTTAGATAAAAATAATAAGTTCCCTTTTTAAATGTCAAACCAGAGTCCCAGCATGCCAAAAAAAAGACCAAAAATGAAGGAGAAGTGTGGATATTGAATATTGCTCTTTGCCTTTACACATACGTTATTCAGGGGAGCAAGTGCTCATGCTTCACTTGATGTGGGCAAAACCCAGCACACCCCCTGTATAAATCAGCTCTGGGACTACAGTACCTTGGAAAAAAGGGAATATTCTGAGAAATGGCAATCTCAGACAATGTGTGTAATGTAGGTATTATGGAACTATTTATTTCAAGTCCCAATATTTCAAACAGTTACAGATATAATACCAGGTGTATTTTAACATGTAGACCATACCTGTCCATTGTCCCTAAATGTCCCTTCAGTGTCCTCAGAATGTAAAGTTGTGGTTTTTCCTTACGAAATGTTAAGGATTATGTCATGAAATAATGAGTTACTGTGGGTATTGGTTCGTTACTGTGGGTAGTGGTTCGCAACCACTCAATCTGTTAGCAGGAGAAATCACTCCAAAATGTAAAATAATGGTGGGTCAAAGGCCACCAAAATAGGGACTCAGGTATTTTAAACATTGCTCTTAGAAACTGGACAACTGTCAACAGTTCTTGCCACCTATGTATTATCGAGTTGTTTGGAATGGGTGGAATGTTTGCTGTTTCATTTCCCCATACAGCTAAAAATGTTCAAGTAATGGAAATGAGCTGCATCTCCTGCTCCGAATCTGGTTGTGATAGTACATAAGTAGCATTATATACATCATATTATTTTATGTTTTGTATTAGTTCAATTTTTAGAATTAAATTTCTGAATAAATAACAGCAATATATATAAGTATAACTGATTTGGGGCTTTTGACCTTGGTTGCATTTAGCTTTGTTTTACTTTCTTAAGTAAACTGTGAAATGCATAAGCAATGAACAACTTCCCACAAGTGCAAAATATTTATTTTGAGAAGATCTCCTTTGCTATTTCTTGCATTATTAGTCAAAGGCAGAAAGTGCAATGATGTTTAAACTCTGGTATATGCAATACATTATGTGTAAATATCAGCTGTTTTTGGAATGGGGTCATCATATTTGGCTAATAGATCTTTACACACCAAGGAGACAGGAGCTTCTGGGTTAGGAAGCAAGTTTAATTAGGCCATAGAAAATTACTTTTAGGTTGCCTCAAAGAAGGTCTGACATGACATCCAGTAACTTATAAGGAAATGTGAGACACTGCCCAAGCTGTTATTCACAAGGATGGAAATTTTGACTTTAAATTGGAGCATTGTCAGTTGTAGAAGGAATATCTGGAATACTTCCTGAATCTGGTAGTCTGAAGTTAGAAAATTTTGAATATGGAAAAAAAACAAACAAACAAAAAAAAGGTCACCTAAGATGTTAAAGGAGGGGGGCAAGCCCCCCTCAACCCCCCACACCCCCTGCTCTTTAAATATAACAACACCAGGACCGCACTATAATGCGTTAAAGGGAAGACTTCCCTTTACTGCATTATAGTGATATCCCGGAGTTGGTATATTTAAAGAGTGGGGGGGTCTGGGGGTGGAGGGGGGGCTTGACCCCCTACCTACTCCACTTAGTTTAGGGTTTAGTCTTTTCTTTTTTTTTACAAATTCGAAGTTTTCTAACATTGACCATATGGTGTCGGCCATATGGTATTTGAAGTTAGAAATCTTTGTTTAAATAATATAGACCCGTAGAACTGTTTTCCTCCAGACCGATCTCTTCTACAGAAATGGTTCCAGTTCCATAAGCTGCTAGTGTGACTGTTTCCCCAGTGCAGAATATGTCTACCTTTGGAATGGCAAACTGAGCTACTGCTCCACACAGTGAAACTCTAGCTTTGCTGAGTCTTACTTGTATTTTTTTTACTGTAAGAAAAGGAGGCAGAAGGGTCCATTCCCATGATAAAGGGATCACACTTCTCAGTCCCCCAGAAAAATGCTTGGGTGTTAATAATGAGGGAAGAGTAGAGAGAGATGATGACCTCTTTCTTCCTGGATGCAAAACCCTTGCTAATGAGATATGTGACATAGAAGGACTTTCTGACCACAGTGGCAATGTGGTGGTCGAAGGACAGGTTGCTGTCAACTTGTGTCCCCAGATCTCTTATAACATCTTCAGTGTTCAGTGAGCTCCCATCGATGTGGTAATTAGTGGGAACTGAGTTTTTCCCAAAGGGGGTGACGATGCATTTTTTGGCATTAGGCTAAAGGCCACAGTTTACACACCAGTCATTGGTCTCAGTCAGGCCTTTCTATAGGATGTCTACATCACTTGGGGAGTTAATAATGGCTCCCAGCTTGCAGTCATCTATGAACTTGGTCAGCCAGAGGCCCTCCGTGTTGTCCTAGACTTCTGAAAAGTAGATGACAAACAGGAGAGGACCCAGGTCCGATCCCTGTGGGACTGCATTCGTGACTGGTCAGCAGTCTGACTTGCAATCTGCTACTTTCACACTGTGGGATCTATCTGTGAGTAGATTAATGTGGCTGGGACATGTGCAGAAAGGTAGAATGTGGCTAGAAGTAACTAGATGAGTATTGAATGTGAAAAAAAGTTCAAGAAAAAAAGATACAAGAAATGAATAATCATCAACTCCATTTTTTTCTCATTTTGTACATGGGGTCGGGGTGTCATGTTAACTGTTGCTATCTCTCTCACTTCAGTGCCAGTCTTCTTCCTTTCTTCATCTTCTTTCACACAATTCATCTATCCTTTGCTGGTCTCCCACATTTCCTCTTGCCTTCTTCCTGCCTGTTCCAAATCATGCTCACCAGATTCTACTTTTCTGCACGTGTCCCAACCACCTTAATCAGTTCTCTTTGACATTCTCTTCAATTGGAGCTACACTGGCTTCTGCTCTGATGTTCTCATTTTTTCTCTTGTCCCATGGTGTGCATTCTACCATCCATCTTAGATACTTTATCCCCTCTAGTTTCCTCAGTTGCTCTGCTTTACTGCCCAAGTTTCTGTACCTTACAGTAGAACTGGTATTACCACTGTTTTGTCCATCATACTTTTCAATTTCTTTGTCATTTTTCTGTCATATACATGACATGCTCTGCCAGTTGGCTGCAGCCCCTCTGATTCTAGATTTGACCTCCTCATCCCGACTTCTTTTCACCTCAACCACCCCTCCAGATTCTGGAAGCTGTTAACCTTTTCCACTACTTTAACTTATTCATAAATTCTTAACTTCTTCTGATTTCCCCCATTTACTGTCATTATAACTGTCTTATCTGTATTCATATTCAAGCCATTTGTCTTCAGTTTTACATTCCATTCCCCCTTTCCTTTGCTGAAGTTCTTGCTCAGAGTCTGCCTGTAATGCTACATCATTGGCATACTGCAATTGTACTGATCTGTGTTCTCCAACCCATTTAGTAATATAGTCCATCACATCATAGAAGAAATGAATGAAATATGTTTACAGGATGTAAAAGTAAAAATGTCTAGGCTAAGAAAGACAAATGAAAGAAAATGAAGTTTGTCATAGCAGCATCATTTAAGAAGTTAGGTGACTTAGTGTAACTATAGGACTAGTTTAAAGATGTTTAAAAAGTACTTTCTATAATGGAGCCTATGAGAAGTGCATGTGTAGGGTGAGGCATACAGAGTAGAAGAAATGTTAAAGTATTTATTTCATTTTAACAAGATGGTCGCTGAGTGGTTTTCAGAATGTATCTAATGATTTACTTCCTGCCAAATATGAAAAATGCTAGCATGGCAAAGTGTAGAATGTTCCAATCTTTATTTAAAGTCATTTTATGGAATTCAGAACTCATGCCTAATATGGAATGTCATAAACAGAGTCAGGAGATCCTAGTTTGCAAAATGAATGTAGTAACGTTAATTTTAATTGGTCAGTGGTTGTTCTGAGATATATGCAGTAATGTCGCTTATAATCAGAAAAGGTATAAAGAATGTATGATTCCAGTATTCAAGCAGGCCGGACCTCAATTTCCTAATCTCCCATGTATGTACCTTTCTTTGCAATAAATGAGATTCTCTACTGAACTGCGTCACGTGAAATTCACTTGGTTCCTTAAAATATAGTTTTGAAAAAAAATGCCAGATGTCTTATTTGTGGATTGAGCCTGTGTAAAGTATCTTCCACTTGACTGAAGATTGAGTTGGAGAATGCCATTTGATAAGGATAAATCATTTGTTGGTAAAGTGAAGAACTGTATCTTCAGTTTTGTCTTAGTTAACCATTTTTTAAGTTCAAACCAGCTTAAAAAACAGATGGAAATACTGTGATGATAGGGTTTAGGATTTCATGATACAAATCAGGCAATATGGTTATAATTTTGTTCATACTGGCTGAAGCTTGCAATACACCAGTACGTTTATGCTCCATTTTCACCCAAGGTCATGTGCTTATGGTAGTTTTCAAAAGTATGAGACAATGTATACGAACAGCTTTATTAAGGCCCTTTTTAGGATATTTGGGGTCACTTTTCATGACAAAGTGTGGATCTTGGCAAGCAGGGAGGATCTTGTAACTTAAGCACTGCTCTTCTTGGATGAGAAGAATCAGTTGAGATGCTGTTGGAAGCTGCAAAGGCAGACCCGTGGGTGACTACCACAGGATGTGTGCTTGCATGGCAAGCCCTACTGGTAAGATGCACCAAGAGTGACCTAGGACAAATTTGAGAGATTATCTCTCACAGCTTGTTTGACCTAGCCTCTAGGGATCCACAGGATGATTGGAAGAATGTTCCTAGAGACAGAAAAGTCTGATTTGTCCTACTCAGTTTATAACAACTGAGAATCCCATCAGAATGAGCTATTTAGGAAATGGATGGATAGGTTGATGAAGAGATCCATAAAAGAATGGGTAGATGATGATGCGCTCCACACTGAAAGTTTTTGTTTGGCATGCATGAGAGGATGTACCACTGTTACTTGTGATTATGTGTCACTTATCTATAAGGCATGTGATCCTCCCACCAAACCACCACACTGAGTAACCTAGTGGCTCCAGTTCCTGCACCTAACCAAACCAGAGGGATGGGACTCAGGCCACTGTGAAGGCATCCTACTCCCCATCCTGGGATGTTGCATACCAGACTACATTCAGCACAACGAAAGTGACCTGTGATTCATTCATGCATTCTTGCATTCATTCTCTAACCCTGGAAATTCTCCAGTGCATTTGAACCAGAACAGGAAATGGGCCAACCAGATAGCAGAGTGAGAAGTATCTGTCCTGTTAATTTCTAGTTCATGGTACAGTAGCCCTCTCATCCATATTGAAAGGAAAGAATCAGGTAGCATGGAGTGATCTGTTCAATCAGGCTGTTGGGGCTAACCCTTCATCTAGTCACCCAAGTTTCAACCAGCAAACTTGCAATAACTGTCTGCTCAGGGAGAGAAATATGCATGCTGCCATGATTTAGTAGTATTCAAAGTATTTTACCAGCATGTGCTTCTCTGCCTCTTCCAATGGCAATCACCTTCCCAGAAGTAAGTGTTGCCATTGAGATGGAACATAGCTAACGTCCTCTTCCCAGCATGAGTGAGCTGGCATTGACTGCTCTAGCTCATCCTCCATTGCTTGACTCCTACAGCTCTTGTACCATTAATCCAACAATAGTCTCCTCAATTGTAGTCAGGGCAACAGCCCTCTTTTTTATGGGACTAGGCTAAGTCAGTTTATTTCTAGCAATTGCTTACAATCATTGTATGGTTCAAGGTACCCCACTGCAGGATCTAATTTTCTGACAGCTAATTAATAAATGTTGCCTAATTTTTTTTCCAGAGATGCTGTTCCCACTCCTGCAAGATATTCAGCAAATAGAAAAAAAATACATTATTAAGTTTGTCTACATAAAGTTGTCTATGGCTATCAGCCACAGTATTCGCACTTTCGGCAGGACCACTCGACACTACAATTCGCACTGTGGTTAAACCACACACCACCTTAAAAATTCCAAAAATATGAATGGATTCTCTGTTCATTATCTCCTGATAAAATCCCTTATAATCCACTGTGGATGTATGAAACCAACAACCATACTACTCAGCTTAAAATATAAACTCTTTATTGTAGTATATATATAAAACTTGAATTATAACGCAATATTACCACAACATTTTTGTCCTCATATTAGGACTTCATCAGAACAACTGAAACCTTTTCTCTCATCCTATTTAAATAATACTGAATATCTTCATCATTTCCTTCCAATTTCTAATTTCCTGGCAGTTTAATTAGAACTATAATCTAAGTAAACCAATAATAGTACAAAATAAATACAAACGTCCTTCTCATTTTCTTTCTATACAAAAGGACAAGAATTTTATGCATTTAACGTCAGTAAAACATTTTGGAATGATTCCGTACCATATGCAAATAATAAAAATAATGAAAATGAAACCTGCTCATTGAGTTCACAGGTTCATGGGAGGTTATGAGGTTAAAGGCCGTAGGACCTTAACAAACCTATCCATTAAATACCTTTGTTCCCTAGTTGACCACGGTTAGATGCCCATTGTTAGCAGAGTGAATCAGTGATTAGCTTTGACTGCCCCTGTCCATGAGGGACATAGTTGCCACCCCTGAGGTGAATTTGCAGTCTCCCATCCAATTGTCAAGGTTATGCTTAAAATCTATGTAATGTATGAAATCTATTCATTGCAAAAGTGTAAAACTTAAATGTAGGGCGATACATAAAACTATATAATTTGTACATATAAAACACCACAGTAAAAATGTATATAAATAAAAACTATGGGCCGGATTCACGAAGGCTTGCACAGAGTGTAAGAGACATGCAACACTCCATGCAAGCCTTGCGATCCAGGAACAGCCCTAAACTCAGTGTAAGAGACCAGCTAAAACGTCTCTTACACGGACTGGGCGTGGACAAGCTAAATATCTCACTTGCATTAGAAAGGTATGCAAATGAGGTATATTAGCGATCCACGAAGCAGAAACCAGTCCGTGTAGGAGACGTTTTAGCTGCAGAAATGTACTCAGTTGACAACTGAGTACATTTCTGCAAAATCCACAACGGAGCGATGTCAGCTCCCAAAAAAGGTTGCATATGAACCAGGCAGCATGCCAATGGCCAAATATGTGGCCATTGGCAAGATAACCCGATGGAATAATATTAAAAATATATATATTTTTTCGGCAATCGCCGATGTTTAAACCCAGCGCAGCCCCGCGCAAACGGGCTGCGCTGTATAGAAGCATAAAAAAGAAGGGTATAAACCCACAAATGTGGGATTCATGTAATACATGGAATGACAATGCAGGGACCAGCAGACCAAAACCAACATGGCCACCGTGTAGTGGTTGCTAAGGGGGGAAGCTGAGTCTAAGACATGTAACTAAGCATTAGTAGGCAATCTTATGTAAATGAGGGTTAGGATACTGAATACCACAGTCACATAGCAAATGAGCACGGCCTGAGTAGTGTAAGAGATACAAAAGGGGAGGAATAGAGTAGGAGATAGGTGACATCACTGGGGGGAATGGTAGAAAGAAATGCAGTTCATTGGAGGCCAGTGTAACATGACAGATGACAGGCACAGATCATGGAAAGAGGTGTGCCACTACATAAGTCATGGAAAGACAAGAAATGGAAGGTGTACACTGTTACCTACACTAAAGTTTCTTGCTGGCCGTGCATGCGCACGTGTGTGCGCAATGAACCGCGAGTAAGGCAGTGTGCGCGTGTAAGGCAGTGTGAGTATGTTGGAGGCTGTTGGCAGACGTGTAACAGTGTTTGCGCGGGTGTACGCGCGTGTAAGACAGTCTGAGTATGTTGGAGGCTGTAGGCAGATGTGTAACAGTGTTTGCGCGGGTGTACGCACGTTTAAACCTGAATAAGTAGGTCCTTAACCGTGTAAGCACGTGTGCGCGTGTTTAAGCCACTGTGAGCGTGTTTCAGATAGTATGCAAGTTGCTCCCCCCTGAGGAAACAGAAAGGAAAAAGGAAGCAACAGAATTAATAGGAAGCTAGCAGGGATAACTGCTGAAGCTAGCAGGTGAAAATAATTAGAAGCAGGCAATTACACAGGCAAATTAGTAGCCCAGCCCAGCACCTAAA
Source organism: Protopterus annectens (assembly GCF_019279795.1). Lineage (NCBI taxonomy): Eukaryota > Metazoa > Chordata > Ceratodontiformes > Protopteridae > Protopterus > Protopterus annectens. The sequence continues at coordinate 920,720,014 of NC_056745.1, read as the reverse complement.
ACACTGCAAACAATAGTGCAGGATGTTGTCATTAAGAGACACTGCAAAACAGGAGTAAGCTAATAGAAGTGAAAACTGAAAAAGCTGAACTCAGAGCAGAAATGCTAGGGGCTGCCATAGCTGTCTTAATGAGACATAGGCGACTTGCTGAGGGTGGTGACAATGCAGATGGTGCCAGACAACCCACAGTGAGGAGACAGAGAAGAGTGTACAGGCCCAGGGTCACCTACCACGGGTTACATGAGCTGGAGATAGTAGAGCGCTATAGAGTGGACAGAGAGCTCCTGCAGCAGATCGTTGAGCTGTGCAGGCCACGCCTCACACACAGAACCAACAGAGGGGAACCCATCCCAGTGGAAACCAAGGTATGTGTTGGCCTAAGAATACTAGCAACAGGTACCTTCCAGAGACCAACTGGCGATATGATGGGGATATCACAGGCATCAGCCTCCAGGGTACTACACCAGTTCCTGGATGCCATGTCAGCACATGTCGGTGATCATGTATATTTCCCCAATGCCCGTGAGGTATTGGCCAGCAATATGCGTCTCTTCCAGCAAATAGCGGAATACCCTGAGGTACTGGGTGCTATAGACTGCACGCACATACGCATCAAAGCACCAGCAGGAGAGCGGGGTAGGGCCTACATAAACCGCAAGGGCTTCCCCTCCATCAACTGCCAGGTCGTGTGTGATGCCCAGGGCATAATAATGAATGTGTGTGCTGGCTGCCCTGGGAGTTATCACGATTCCCACATCTGGCATTTGACGCAGCTGTACCAGACATTTGCCAATGGGGACATCCCACACGGACACCTAGTGGGGGATGCAGGTTATGCACTGGAGCCGTGGCTGATGACACCCATCAGAAACGCACACACACCTGAACAGGAACGCCATAATGAGGCACACGCACAAACACGTAATGTGATAGAGCGTGTGTTTGGGCTGCTCAAGTCACGGTTCTGGTGTCTGGACACATCTGGTGGAGCCTTGCAGTACACACCAACTACATGTACCCAAATTGTCATGGTATGTGCTATGCTACATAATATGATCTTGCGAAAACAGCTGCAGCAGGACCAGCATAGGGCCGGGCCAAACAGCCCCATACCATTGCCAAGGCCAGCACAGGCAGAGCGTGACTCGGAGGAGGAACAACCTGAGCCTGTCCCAGTAGGCAGAAGGAGGCGTGCCCAGTATGCCCTGGCCTTGGCAAAGAGGCAACGCATAGCACATACATTGGCTCAGTAGGAACCTTGGGAATGATACCCCTCTCTGACTCACTCATATAGTAACAGGGATGCCTAACATGACACAACCTGCTCTCAAACATGTACAGGGAAGTGTAATATGCGCATCCGACAGAGGCAGCCCTGCTGCACCACCTGAGGCATGAATGCTATGTGTCAAGTAATGTAACACCAAGTACTACATGCACACCTGAGGACCCTGACTAACATCCTATCCTGACCAAGCATCATGCCACAACATGACAATGAGATGATCAAGTGCAACAATTGACTGAAGTATCGCAGTTAGTCAAAGGGGACCCAATGTGTGCCAGTCTGGGATGACATGCTGAGCATGACATGATGCACCACCCGCCAGGAGTGGCGTGCACCTATCAGTGCAGGCCGTATGGATACTGGCAAAGGCTGTCATCACCCACAGTGTGCCCTGAATAGGTAAGGCTCAAAAGACAAACCTATCTCCATAGGTACCAGAAGGGATAAGAATAAGATAATGGATAAGTCAAAACAGCAAGATGCATGCAGTCTGGACTCACCCAGTATGGAGAATGTTGATAACTGTGCTGTAACAGAACACTGAGGCAAGGCCCACAACAGCACCCTAACACTACCAGGTTACACCTCATACTGTGCTGTACAGCCGCAAAACTTGGAACAAGCTACAAAAGGAGGGTGACTAGCAAGAATTGTCAAGGATAACCACACCCCCATGTCAGTACCACAACAAAAAGCAGCATGGACTAGCCATGCTCAAGTAACAGTGGCTAAAACTGCCCCCCAGTTTATAGCCTGCTACAGACTACTGTCCCAACACCAGGAACTGCATCTGGCCTATGCTGGAATACATGAATATATCAAGTCCTCCAACCCACATTATATTGGGTGACTGCAAATACCCAGACATAGACTTGGAACATTATACTAGCTCCAACAGTGTCGGACAAAGGTTCATAGAATCCACAAACCAAAAGGCCCAGGAACAACATACCACTCCCACAAGAGGGGTAAGCATACCGGATGTGATAATCAGCAACATGGGTACTGGATGTCAAGATGAGAAGTGTATTGCTCACTGGTAAAACCAGACCATAGAGTAATCACACTGGATATACAAAACCTGACCACAGTCCCTGGCCGGGAAACCACAGTGGAAAACATGTGTTAAGCAATACCTGCACTCCTCCAAACTGATGTGGAATCCATTAAAGGTCCCGTGCAGGTGCAAAATATGGGCCACACCTCAGAACCTGTAATACAGCCATTCCATGAACACTGCCAGGAATGCTTGGATTATGCAGTCCTAAATTAAAACAAGACACAGTGCCTAAATCTGGCATGGTGGACACCAGCCATAACCAAAACATGCAAGAGAACGAGGAAGCTACTACATGATAGAGCAAACACAAACAATGAAGTAAGCACAGATCAGTAGTATGGCAATCACATCTGTCCACACATGCAATCCACTAAGGCCAGCCGCAACAAGTGGAATCTGTGAATCCCGAGGCAATGTCACACCTGGCCCAAGTACACAGACAACCCCCAACTCCACCCAAGAAATAAAAAAAATATGTGAGAGATGCAACCATCCATCCAAACTGGAGGCTGAGCTCCCTCAACTCAGTACTCCCAAAACAAGTCAGTAGGAGAAGGTAACCACACACACCACAAACACAGTCCCACATAGACCTACCACAACTGCAAACCAAACACATAAACACAGACAAACATTCCCAGAGGCACAAATTACAAACACAGCACACCAACAGAGGCCTCTAAAGCAGACACCCAATCAAACAGCCTGCAAACATAGCACATGCAACACATAGCACACAAAGCTGGTGTGCCAAACAGTCACAGGCCAGAAGGAGAAACAACATGCCTGATACAGTTGTAATAGGTGACTCCATAGTCAGACACACTGCTGTCCTGCACACCAGACTGAACAAGGGAAAGGGTATAGTAAGCTGCCTGTAGGCTGCCACAATATGCCACATAACAGAAGTATGTAGGTCACTCCAAAGCAAGTAGAAATATGATGCAGTCATAGTCCATGCTGGTGTGAATGACCTGAGATGTACCACCCTAGACTACAGGAAAAGAGACATAGATGAGCTATCTGATTATGTAGTCCAGGTCGGTATGACACTCACCGTTCGCAGCATCCTACCCTTACCAAGAGTAATGCCACAGTACAAACACGAAATGATCAGTCATAGCAAGTGGCACACTTACTGGTGTTATTCCAAGGGGATGCAATGTCTGTCTGCCTGGGATGTCATGCTTGACAAGCCACGCAGCTGTCCTTGGGATGGCCTGCACCTGTTACCCCTGGGCGTCTGAATATTGGATAAGGCATTTGCCACCTCCATAGAGCCTTTCGAAGGCAAGGCAGAAAAGACTGACCTACCACCCTCCCAAACATAAGTGGGAAGAAACATAATCGAAATGCTGACCAATGCCAGATGTGTACACCCCAATATGCATGCCCCCGAGGCCATCCCCAGAATGGAGAACATCGATGTCTGTGCAGTGACAGAATCCCGCTGCAAGCCTCCTGACAGCACACCAGCACTACCAGGTTATACCACGTATCATGTGTCATGGCCCCAAACCCTGGAACGAAACATAAAAGGAGGGTGAGTATCCATAGTCAGCACAGACACCCATACGTCCAGGTAACTGACAATGCACAAGGCAATTGAGTACACACATGTGCAACTAACTGTAGGCAAGACTGCTGTGCAGTCTGTAGCATGCTACAGACCGCACTCTCACACACAATAACCCCACCCAGCCATCCTGAAGACAATGGACAGTATGAATGTCCCACCAAATAACAAACAAGGTACCACAAAGTACCACATAGGTGGTAAACCAGTATGTATAGAAAGAGGAACCAGGGACCTAGGGACACACGTGGACAGTAACCTGTTATGTGACACCCACATTGCCAATGTGGCTAGGAAGACTGTCTACATTTGACACCGTAGCAGGAAAGGAGTCACATCTACGGCAACAGAGGTCATTGTGCCCCTATACCTTTCTCCAATCACACCCATACTCCAGTACAATGCCTCATATGGGATGTATCTTACCTGACACCTGCAGCAGTTAGAAAGACCTCAAAGGTACCTCACCAATAGGATAAAGGGTCACAAATATATGTCATATGCTGCCTGGCTGTAGACACCCCAGCTGAATCCAGTCACATACGGCCTACACAGAGGCATTGCATGCCTGTTGTAGGAGGCCATGCCCAACACAGGAGTAATGGACATGCCCCACCCTAGAGAACACAAATCCACTGGAGCTGTGAGAGGGAGAGATGTCAACCTCAACTAATAATGAAATAGGATGTGCTGGTGGGACAGATACATAATCCAGAGGCTCCCCACACCCTGGACCAGAATCCCATTCCATGTTAGGCAGAGCCCCTCACTGACACTCTTCAACAGGAATCTTGCCAAGTGGATGGATGATTGTAGAGTTACACTGGGGGTCTTCACTGTGTCATGTCCAGACAGAGGCACAGCCAAGCAAAACATAAATGGACATAATATGCACATAGCAAGGGGTGTCAAAAGCCACACACACTCTGGCTAGGCTAACAAATGCCCAGGGTGGATAGCCTAGTATGACCCTATGAACCTATGAAGATACAAATTGTACAGGACGCTAATGATAATCCCAAGGCTTTCACAACTGATGGTAGTAACCATGTTGGGAATTCACAGATATGTCCTGAATCACACAAATATCACAAACACACACACATACTGCCAACATACATCCTGACAGGTGCAGTGCAAACCCCAAATGCAGAATATCTATCCCAGCAGACTGCTGGCCCCCTGACATTGCAGATGCTGAGGTAACAGCCAACATCTACAAAGCAAAACACACAGCAGCAATGGTATGAGATGTTGTCCTGGGCTTAGTGCAACATGGACACCAAGATGAATGGAATGCAAAACCACACTACTGCTCAATGTCAGCCTTACCACAGAATATGTACCCAAAGAGCAGTGTACAACAACAGTGGTCCTTCTCAACAAAGGTGTTGCCTGAATGGATACTGAACAGTACTACCCCAGAATCCTGAGAAGCACGGTTTGCACAGCTGTGGAAAGGATCAGCATGTACCACAGACATAAAGATATTGGGGACCTACTGACACCAGACCCAACCCAGTGTGGCCCACCCAAGTGCAGATCCTGCCCCTAACCATGTTTGACCCAATTGAAACAGCCATTAAGGTCATTGATGAGGGCAATGTGCTCCACACAGTGTATCTGGACCTTGCAAAGGCCTCTATACAATACCCTACGTGTTCATTATAGATAGGCTCACCAGCTTAAATATAAACCCACATGTCAGTAGAGGGTTGCAAACCAGACCAAGGACAGAACAGACATGGTCAGACATGCTGCAGCCATGTCAGACTACGAACCAGATATAACTGGCATCCCACAAGGCTTTGTCCTGGGATCTCCCCCGTCTGGTATATATGTCCCATAGGTACAGGCAAACATGGAAGGACCGTGTCCGAACATGGTTGCAGAGGACTACAAACTGCTCACCACATATGATCCACCAGCTGACACAAGCATCCCACAAAAGGGCCACATAGAAACAGAAAACTGGTGCCATAGCCATGTCAGCAAGCTAAGTGCAGAAACGTGTATAGTCAACCCCCGTGGATATACAGTAAGTGCCCACCAATTACCACATATGTGTTAACCCATTATGTAGTTAACATGTAATGAGAGACCTGGGGACACAAGGTGATAGATAGCCTGCATTGGACAAACATGTGCTGTAGTGTTTACAGGAACATACCATATACCCACCTAATCACGAAGGCTGTCAGATCTAGATAAGGGAGGTCATTGTGGCTCTGCAGTCATCCATCATCAGCGGTACAATTGACTACAATCGCCCCTGTGGGATGTACCTCAGCAGACACCTCCATCAACTGTAAAGTCCCCAACAGTACCTCATCAGGAGTATCAAACAGCTTGCCCAGATGCCATGTGTTGCCTGTGTTGCTGGCATCAATAAACATGCTGCACCTTGCACAATCTGAATGGCAGTGAGCTATGCACATGAGAGACCTGAACCCCAGCACTGACTTACATAGGACAAGCTGTACTGCGTGCACCATAACACAGAAGCCACCCCAGCACAGGCTACCCATAGAGTCACATATCAATCTATCTCAATAGGAATCCAGATGAGTGGGTGGGAGATGGTAGATTTAACCTGGGTACCACTGTCATGTCACAGGTAGACAGAGGCTCAGTATACTAACCATGACATATGTCATGGCAAACTCCACTTACAATGTGTGTTGAAGGACAAACATACTCTCCAACTAGCATTACACATGGACTAGGGCACATCACTAGTGTTTGCAAATGTACACCTATGTTGTGGAATACACTACCAATGTCGGACAAGCCTGGTGTAAGTAGTTCATATCTGAACAGAATGCAACATGGTCAGATGTACACAACTGGCCCGTAACCAGGCTGTTGTGCCCACTATCGAAATGTAAAGCAGTGATAGCAGTAAAGCCTAGGATACTGCCCACCACAGTCAAAGTACTACCAGTACACTATACAGTACTACAGTGTTAGGTCAGTGTGAAAGGATGTTGACAGCTGTATGCAAAGTATCCCATGGAAACACTGCAGGCACAGTATAACCCTGTTGTGTTCACACACAAAGCAGTTGTACCGTAACTACACAACATGACACACAACACACAACCATAAACAGGTGATAGTTGTTGAAGTTCACACACATCCACAAATGTGGTGGGCTGCAGAGTCCAACATATGGAATGCTCACACTGGGCATGCTCACACACATTGACAACATGCCATGGGAAGGCTGAACTGGGCATGCTCACACACTTAGGCCAAATTTCAGTGTAGCAGTTGGACACACATAGCTGGTATTGTTATGTTGTAATCCAGGAACCAACCACATTATAGCAGTCTGCCCAGTGCACACAGCTAGATGACTACAGAGACATACGTGATATAGTGGATCCCTCCCACATGCAAACATCTGCCACAGATGCACAAGTTGTTCATACAAACAGGGAATGTTATGGCAATAAAGATGTGCAAACAGTCTATCAGCAACAAATAATGTGCATTTGACAATTAAACATATGGGTGTAGAGGTCAACACTAGGCCGTTTGCCCTAGGGAATGACAGCTTAGCCAGAGTGTGCTTGGTGTCTGCCTCCCCACAGGATGCACATGCCCCTTTCTAAACACAGATGATGTCAGCACCCTATAAGTACAGCAGGAGGAAAGAAACTTCCCAGTAATCCGAATAGCGCACTCCGCTAATGCGTCCATCTCAAGTGTCATAACATAGTTAGGTAGGGGTTTCAAATCCTGCAAATGCTCAGTGTGTGTGAGTGGGGTTGGTGTGTGTGTAAGTCTGCGGGAGAGAAATGTCCCTTTTGGCAAATAGGAAAACACATTACAGGATGCACATTCCCTTTCTAAACACTGATGATGTCAGCACCCAATAAGTACAGCTGGAGAATAGAAAACTCCCAGTAATGCGAATAGCACGCTCTGCTACTGCGTCCATCTCAAGTGTCATAACATAGTTAGATAGGGGTTTGAATCCTGTGAATGGCAAGTGTGTGTGCTTGTCTGAGGGGTGTTTGTGTGAGGGAAATGTCCCTTTTGGCAATTAGGACAACACACTACAGGATGCACATTCCCTTTCTAAACACCGATGATGTCAGCACCCAATAAGTATGGCAGGTGAAAAGAAACCTCCCAGTAATGCGAATAGCGCGCTCTGCTAATGCGTCCGTCTCAAGTGTCATAACATAGTTAGGTAGGGGTTTGAATCCTGTGAATGGCAAGTGTGTGTGCTTGTCTGAGGGGTGTTTGTGTGTGTGAGGGAAATGTCCCTTTTGGCAATTAGGACAACACACTACAGGATGCACATTCCCTTTCTAAACACCGATGATGTCAGCACCCAATAAGTACAGCAGGTGAAAAGAACCCTCCCAGTAATGTGAATAGCGCGCTCTGCTAATGCGTCCATCTCAAGTGTCATAACATAGTTAGGTAGGAGTTTGAATCCTGTGAATGGTAAGTGTGTGTGCTTGTCTGAGGGGTGTTTGTGTGTGTGAGGGAAATGTCCCTTTTGGCAATTAGGACAACACACTACAGGATGCACATTCCCTTTCTAAACACCGATGATGTCAGCACCCAATAAGTACAGCAGGTGAAAAGAAACCTCCCAGTAATGCGAATAGCGTGCTCTGCTAATGCGTCCGTCTCAAGTGTCATAACATAGGTAGGTAGGGGTTTGAATCCTGTGAATGGCAAGTGTGTGTGCTTGTCTGAGGGGTGTTTGTGTGTGAGGGAAATGTCCCTTTTGGCAATTAGGACAACACACTACAGGATGCACATTTCCTTTCTAAACACCGATGATGTCAGCACCCAATAAGTACAGCAGGTGAAAAGAAACCTCCCAGTAATGCGAATAGCGTGCTCTGCTAATGCATCCGTCTCAAGTGTCATAACATAATTAGATAGGGGTTTGAATCCTGTGAATGGCAAGTGTGTGTGCTTGTCTGAGGGGTGTTTGTGTGTGTGAGGGAAATGTCCCTTTTGGCAATTAGGACAACACACTACAGGATGCACATTCCCTTTCTAAACACCGATGATGTCAGCACCCAATAAGTAAAGCAGGTGAAAAGAAACCTCCCAGTAATGCGAATAGCGCACTCTGCTAATGCGTCCGTCTCAAGTGTCATAACATAGTTAGGTAGGGGTTTGAATCCTGTGAATAGCAAGTGTGTGTGCTTGTCTGAGGGGTGTTTGTGTGTGTGAGGGAAATGTCCCTTTTGGCAATTAGGACAACACACTACAGGATGCACATTCCCTTTCTAAACACCGATGATGTCAGCACCCAATAAGTACAGCAGGTGAAAAGAAACCTCCCAGTAATGCGAATAGAGCGCTCTGCTAATGCGTCCGTCTCAAGTGTCATAATATAGTTAGGTAGGGGTTTGAATCCTGTGAATGGCAAGTGTGTGTGTTTGTCTGATGGGGGTAGTGTGTGTGAGGACAAGGTCCCTTTTGTCAACTATGTGAACAGACTACAGGATGCACATTCCCCTTTCTAAACACTGTTCAGCAGAAGGCCATGGCTCTGGCATAAGTTGTCTGTTGCTATGATGCCCCTTTGGAGGATGCTTGTGTCAGCTGAAGAGGCGATTATGGTGGCCTGTTTGCAGTCATCTGCATATTTGGACAGCCACAGTCCGTCCGTGTTGGCCTGTACCTCCAAGAAATATATACCAAACAAGAGGGTCCCAGGACTGAGCCTTGTGGGACACAACCCGTAACTGTTGTGGGGTCTGGCATGGCTCCAGCAATGCTAACCATGTGGTATCTGTCCTTGAGCCACTGTGCAATCCATCTAGTGACATAGGGCCTTATATTCCAGCTGGTGACCTTCTCTAGAATGCCCAAGTGGGGTATTGTTGTGAAGGCGTCTGCAAGGTCCAGGTAGGCTGTGTGAACCACCTTCCCCGTCAAAGGCCTTGGTGACTGTTTCAAAGAAAGGTTAAACCCGGTAGTGCTGGTGTGCTCTCAGTAGCCCTGAACCAGGCATCTGTAACTGCACAGATATCGATGTTTTCCATGCCAAGGACTGTTTTGGGTGCACATCTGGAGGTGCAGATATCTGGCGTTGGGTAGCATTGCTCTTAGTTATGTATCCCTTGTGATACCTATGAAGGTGGGTTTGTCATCTGAGCCCTGCCTAACATAGGCACTATGGGGTAGCAAGAGCCTTTGCCAATATCTGAATGACCAATGCAAACTGTACACATGCTCATAGGATGCAGGTGTCAAGGAATATGCTGCGTGGCCAGTATAGTCCTCCAGCATGGGTCCTCTGAAGTAATTCACCCCAGTCTACACAAGTGTAGAGTCTGCATGTGCTAAACACAGTTTGTGTGCAGTGACAACCTTGCCTGGGGTGGAGATGGGATATGGATGTCCAGGAAAGGTGGACATGGGCAGCTATCAACAATGGTGGTCTACCTCCGGTGTGGAACAGTGGGTACCCACGTTGCAGATGGACAGGTGCAATATGTATTAACCCATGTGGCTGTGGTGTGTGGTACTGCCATAGCACATGGACCCTCAAATTGTAGTGGCGGTAGGGTATAGTGGTAGAGGCCTGAGTAGGTCACACACACAATATGCCTGTACCTGATGTTAACAACTGGAACGGTGTATGTGAATACCTGCATATCCTGGCACTGTTCCCAGGGAAGCTAGGTGTGTGTCCCGGATGTGGGTGTGGTGTGCTGGACTGGTAGTGTTGTGTGTTACAGGTCCTGTGGTCCCAAAGCATGGTATGGAACATAACCTGCCAGTGCGATGTGCACACCTGACCCTGATGTAGGTGGCTGCAAATGCATATACATGCTATCCCCCACCTGACAGGTAGTACGACAACCACAGACCTCTGTGGAAATGAAGATGTCAGCACCCTAGAAATACTACGGGTGGAGAACAGATGCCCAGTAATTCGGATAGTGCGCTCTGCTAATGCGTCGACCTCAAGTGTCATAATATAGTTAGGTAGGGGTTCGAATCCTGCAAATGCTCAGTGTGTGTGTGTGTGGGTGAGTGGGGTTTGTGTGTGTGAGAGGGAAATGTTCCTTTAGCCAACTGGGAGAACACACTACAGGATGCACACACACAGATGATGTCAGCATCCTATAAGTACAGCAGGAGAAGGGAAGCCTCCCAGTAATGTGAATAGCGCACTCTGCTAATGCATCCATCACATGTGTCATAACATAGTTAGGTAGTGGTTTGAATCCTGCAGATGCCAAGTGTGTGTGTTTGGAGGGTGTGGGGGTGATTGTGTGTGTGCAGATATGTATGGGGGAAATGTTCCTTTTGCCAAATGGGAGAACACACTACAGGATGCACACGCCCCTGTCTTAACACAGATGATGTCAGCACCGTATAGGTACAGCAGGAGAAGGGAAGCCTCCCAGTAATGTGAATAGCACGCTCAGCTAATGTGTTCCCCCTGTGTATCGTAATGTAATTAGGTAGGAATATGAAACCTGTAAATACATGTGTGTGTGTGTGTGCATGTCCGTATGAAAGACATGTTAGTTTTGGCAATCAGGTGATCACACTACCTGATGCACATTACCCTTTCAAAGTACTGATGTTGTCAGCACCCTCTAAGTATATCCAGAGACGAGGAACTATCTAGTAAACCGAACAGTGCGCTTTGCTAATGCGTCCCTCCCACGTGTCATGACATAGGTAGGTAGGGGAATGAATCCTGCATAGGGCACGTTTGCATGTGTGTGGGGGTAGTAGGGTGTGTGTAAATGCAAGTGTGAGGAACAGATCCTTTGGGCAAATAATACTATACACCAGATGCTGCATACCCCACCAGTAAACACAGGGATGTCACCACACTATCAGCACAGCCAGACAGGGCTAGTTGGCTAGTAATGCCAATAGTGTGCTCTGCTACTGTGTCTATTACCATCGTCAGAGTACAGATAGGTATGTTTGGGTAACCCACAACTATCACGTGTGGTTGTGTCACACAGTATGACCTTGCACGGGTGTGTGTACATACCAATGCATGCCATTGCCTACACCAGCAATGGCATTGCACACATGATGTATGTGTGTGACACATACACAGAAATACCTGTGACCTGCAGTAGTTACCATGTCTGACACATGCTTTGTGTGGATAAATGGTATTAGCAATGTATACCAATATGACTGTGTGTCCTGCTGTGCAGGGTCCACACGTGGTATGTCCCTAGACAGTGTGGGTGTCTATGGTGAAAGACCTACAGCAGGGGATACACATCTGGTCTGGCCCATATAGTGTACATGTAGTCAATGTACAGGTGCTGTATGTTCCCACCTGTTGTGGTAGTGGTAACATGTCATTCCACTGCATTTCGGTGACCACATGCTGTGAACCCGTCAACTAGAGTGTTGTAGCTACAGCAATGCTCACACACAATGTTCGGCTGGATGCAGTATGGCCTTATAAACACAGTTCATGGGACTGTCATATTGCCGCTGTTGTTATGGAGGATAGGTGGTCTTCCTGTGTATGTGAGGGTTGTGTGTGCCATGCTATGAACCAGATGGCATTCCGACACACTGTCAGCTGCACCTGAGTAGGCCCTGATGGTTTGTGCTGTGCCAACAACCTGGAGGTGTGTATATCTGTGTTGACTCGGGATACCACACCCCTATCCATGTGTGTTACATGTGTAGGGGACGACAGGCATGGTAAGGGGCATAGCCTGTCAGTGATAGGTAACACCTGTGAGCCATGACCCATGCATCTGGTACTGCACAGACACTGCAGTTCACTGTGCTGAGGGCAGTGTCCGGTGCATGCATTCTCCGGTGTACACTGCTGTAGTTGTGTAGCAGCGCTGTCAGTGTCCTAACCTGTGTGATACCCATGGAGGTCACTATGTGAACCATGTCCTGCAGCATAAGGCAGTATGTGTGTACCAAGGAGCCTTGCCAGTATACATCGGGCCATGTGTGTCACGTGCAAGATGACCCGTGAACAGCAATGTGGCTTCCCTAGCATGTAAGCACACGTTGACAGGCAGTGGATACCCTATGAATGACAGTGGAGACTGAGCATAATGTAGACATACAACAGCCTTCCCACATATAGTGGTAGAATACCTGGGGAGAGTATGTTGGCAACTAATATCAGGCTCATACTGGCCTGTGCCAAATGCTGAGAGATCCATTCTATGTTCCCTATCACGTAGTCCAGGGTGGTATGTCCCAGGCAGCCACACTGGCATGGTCAATGAGTGAGTCATATCTGTCCATGCCTCTGTCTGACCTGTATGCATGTGTGCTGTGGTGGACCATAGTGCCCCTGAGTCATATCACTGTGCCCTTCACCAGATACAGCCTGTTGAGCGGGACCCCAGTGCAGCACACATGACAGGTACCTGACACGTCTATAGCAGGTGTGTTGTGTAGCCCTACAGGCTGTGGGTGTGCAGTACAGGGGATGTGCGTGCCATGTGTGGCATGTGCTGTGTTCCGACGGAACATATGCCTGTGTGCCAGCTGCGGAGGTGTGTGATGCACAGGCAGGCTGCTAGTCTGAGTCCCCACGTATGCCCCAGTGTGTTCAGCATGCTGTCAGTGTGTGGCAATGTCTGCCTGGTATTGTTGTCACTGTAATATCATGTTTTAATATATTTATTGGTCCCACATATGTTGATTGGGATAGCCCAACTGGATGCATGTCCATTCCCAGGGTAGGCCCGTGGAGACAAGCTATGAGGGTAGCAGATACAGCATTAGAAAATACTAGCATGACATATTACAAACAGATTATGTACAGAGATTACATACGTAAGCAGGTCCAACATGTTCCACAGGTTAATGTCAGACCTGAGCACAAGCCAGGATTACATTGTATTTACACAGTACAGTGGTTCACACAGGTTACACATCCGAGTTAGCCAGGCCTGATACACTGACATAGCCAGTTACATGACAAATGTTGTTTGGGTCTACTGTTAAATGACCTAAGGTGGACATTAGGGTAATATCAGCTGGAAGTGGGTTCCAGGATCTACGTACAGGATTTGCAAAGACAGACTCACCAGCTGTGTTAATAGACTCGCTAGTCCGAAGCAGTACAATGTTAGAGGCTGGAAGCGGTCTAGGATTGTTATAGGGGGTGATTGTGATTTAAGTGCAGGAGTATTGTCTGGATTATACAGGATTTTATAGGCCATAATCAGTTGGTTATACTGTATTAGGCTGGGTATTGCAAGCCAAACAAGCTGATTTAGATCGATGCAATGATGTGTCCTACCAGGTGGGCCAGTGGCAAACCTGGCAATGTGGTTGTAGCAAATCCAGTGCTTGTTAAGGACAGTCTTGTTCATATGTGAGAGTAGAGGGGATGCATACAGAAGGGCTGCAACACGGTGTGAGCGAGCTATGGCACCTCTAGCTGGAGGGGCTAGGAAGGCTTTAATTCTGTAAAGTGACCCTAGCTTTCTATTGATGGCTTGGCTAATCTGGTTAACATGTATGTCACATGTGAGGTTATTGTCTATGATAACGCCTAATAGTTGTTGAGATGGGTCAGGGTAGAATATTGTGCCATCGGTAGATGTTATGGTAACGGTGAACGTGGTAGACCTACGTGTTTGTGGAATAACAGCAGTCCAGTTTGATTGGTATGTAGGATCAGACGACGTTCACAAAGCCAGTTTGCTATTGTATTACAGGTGGTCTGGGTAGCTGAACATAACTCTACTGGAGATGTGGCTGGGCAGATCAGAGTAGGGTATACAGCATATTGGATACAGCTGGCATTTGGGATGACAGTATAACGGTCGTTAATGACGATGGAGGACAGCAAGGGCCTTAGGATAGAGCCTTGTGGTACTCTGAGGGTGTTTGGTAGATGGTTAGAGGGTTTGGTCTGCCAGAGGCCGGCCTGCTGTTGACCATGCAGGTAGGATTGACACCATTGGAAGGCTCCAGTATCTAGACAGTCTGTGCAGGGTGCAGAGTCCAAGTTGGTGATAAACCATATCGTATGCCTTTGGGTTATCCAAACAGAGGGCTGTGGATATATCATTGATGTTGCAGGTATGGCTTATGGTGTTAGTAAAGGCTAGGAGGCCTGATGGAGTGCTGTGATGGGAACGTAAGCCATGCTGAGTGTCTGCCATACTGCGATGTCGGACTAGGCGGTGCATGACTTGTCTATGAAAGTCACCATAACCTCTGCAAGTGGAGAGTGTATAGCTATTGGCCTATCAGTGGAGACGTCAGTAGAGCTGCCTCCTGTGTGAAGTGGGATTACATATGACATTTTACAGATGGTGGGAAAGTTAGTTTCTAACATAGTACCTTTGATTACCTTTGAGACGGGGTAAGCAATAGCATCATCTGGTTTTGATAGGTACTCAGCAGGGTGTTGATCGGCACACAGTGTAGTGGGTTCCACTGTTACAACCGAGGTACGGAGAAGTGAAGTGGCGACCGGTTGGCAGCTGGACGCAAGTAGTTTTCTAGGGGTGCTGCTTTCGGGACCAGGGGAGCTAGGAGGTAGTTGGCAAGCTAGGGCCTGCACTGTCTCAGTAAAGGACTGGTCAAAGCTATCAGGAACGTCTTCAGGGGTATTATCATTAGTAGCGGCAGGGATTGGGTTTGACGTTTGTCCTGTACGTAGTATGTATGACATGCCACCTGACAGGGTATGGCATCACTGGGTTCAGAGACACCGGTCCCCAGACTGGCTGTGTGGTGGCATCCCACACATGTGTTGTATATACCTGGCCAAGGGTGATGGCTGACTGCATACATGTGGCAGCTGTGATGATGACACATGACCCACATAAACCACGACTGGACCATAGAGGCGATTCACAGGTTACCTTTGGACATGCCACCCTAGTAGTGTGATTGCCATGGTGAGTACCAACACATAGGGCCAATGGGGAACAACATACTGAAGGTGTGTATGTGTGGGTGGACTGCCTCTGTCTCATAGCACTGACATATATGACTGCACATGTGGGTATATGCCAGGTAAGACGTGTGCAATGTGTCACAGGCTACTCACATGTGTACAGGACAGACAGTGCCGTTCTGTCATGTGTAAGGTTGACATACATATGGTACACTATGCAGATGTCAGTAGCAGTCTACAGAAGCACTGTAACCCTGCATTGCAGGTGTAAGCAGTGTTCCAGGGCACCCCAGGCGAACATGCATGCAAACAAGGCTACAGTACACAGGGCTGGAAGTACTGCATCATACAACGAAGAAGGGGTAACAATAACAGTAATTCACAATGCATATATGTAGGCACTGTCAACATGTACCCAGGAATACGCAGCACAGATGGCCATGGTGGAACCGATATTATGTCATACTTATTTGTGGTCTGGACAACATTGGTACTGCACACATATCTAGATGAGTGAACATACACATGGCATAGTTGTTGTGGGCATCTTGACACCATTACTGTACATGTCCACCATTGCATATCACTACTTGCGTTAGCATTCCCCCTGTGCTACCCATGTATGCGGCTATCTGTTGACAACCTTACCACTGGCATGCAATTATGTGCAGCTGTTATGCTTTGGTATGTACTATGGGTGCAGATAACAATTCATGACATTCATACAGTTACTACAGCAGGCATGCTGGGGTACACACACAGTCATAGCAGCACACTGTACTGTTACCAACATGATACTACTAATACATGTCTATGTAGTCACCCTGTGCATCAGCAATGTGTTTACCTGTTCCCGCAATGATGTTGGAGACTGCAGGAGGTGGCACAGTGTCATCATATGCACAGGGTGTGGATTAGGTATGCCTGAGTCAGCCACTGATACCACCAATTGACATGTGTGTGTATGTGTGTTGGTGAGGGGCAGCAGTACAGGGTGGGCCAGTGTTGCTGCAGTGTGTGCGTGTATGTGGTTGCCCTAAGTGTTGACATTCTGCATGTGTGTATGCACGCACACAGTTCCACCTCATGGCTGCCATATACAGGGGTTTGTGGACAGCCACAGACTGCACCTGGCAGGCCATACAGATCAGTGTCTGTGTGCATGGACATGGTACCTGTGCCTGGCAGGGGTGCTACGGACCATATCCAGTACAACGCCTGACTGGGTACTGTCATCAGAAGCGGGAGTGTGTTGACTGGACACATGTCCCTGTTGGGACTGCCCAGAGCCACGTGCACCTGGTCTCCTGGGGCGTTCCGATGACAGCACAGACCCAGCATTGCTGGGGCTGCTGCTGGCACTATGGGGGCATGCGCAAGCCTGTTGCCATCCGCGCCGACTGCCAGCTGCTGCCGCCACCGGCATACGGCCATGTCGACGCCGCAGACGCCCACCACTGCCCTGGCTCATGGACATCTGGTTGTGGAACTGCTGTAAGATGTCCCCACAACGTCTGTCTATGACATCGGTGAAGTTACGGATAGCATCCGCAATGTCACGCATACTGTCTGTCATGGCTGTGCGGCATGCTCTGAGCTCCCTCAGACCCTGTCTGGTGTACCTTTCCATACGTGACTGAGCCTGCATGACAGTCCGAAACATCGCTGAGGTTGACAGACCTCGTTGGGCACGTCGGCCAGAGGCAGTACGCCCACGGATGCTCCCACGAGAACCCATGGCCAACTGTCTGTGTGGTACCATCGGAGGACCCTGCCCATGGCTGCTGTGTGGGGACGCATGTGCCACAGGTACCACATTACCCTGGTCTATGCCCGCTGTATCCTGTCCATCACCTAGGGACAATGGTGACATAGGATGTATAGGCAGGATGACTGTCGCAATGATGGGGTTGACAGCTGTGTACTGTCAATTGGCTGGCCAATGGCAGACCCTGACACACCGTCCTGTACCATTACACATATATCATCATTACCAGTAGCCGTGGCACAGGATTCAGGTTCCCTGCTGCAGGTCACCAGAGCAGCCCCAGAACCTGTGGGATGAAGACAGGAAACACAGTTTACATTCTCCAGACATTGTTACCAGTGATGCACTTATACACACATGCACACATGGACACATGCACACGGGCACACATGCACACATGCACACATGCACACGTGGACACATGCACACATGGACACATGCACACATGGACACATGCACACATGCACACGTGGACACATGCACACATGGACACATGCACACATGGACACATGCACACATGTGCACATGCACACATGCACACATGCACACATGGACACAGGCACACATGCACACGTGGACACAGGCACACATGCACACGTGGACACATGCACACATGCACACGTGGACACAGGCACACATGCACACATGCACACGTGGACACAGGCACACATGCACACTTGGACACAGGCACACCTGCACACATGCACACATGGGTACTGACACACCTGCACACATGCACACATGCACACCCTGCAGTATACACACAGAGCACTACTGAGTTACACTACTGTTACTAGCATTTTCAGGACTATTATAGGTTATGTTAAACACACTCACCAGCATGGATGGCCTGCCTCTCTGTAACCCTGGAGGGACCTGCAGAAATGATGAGATTAATGTTAGTGGGCACATCTGTCCCATTCATATTGCATATGATACAGTGTACAGAACAGTCAGGTGTACATATGGCATATTACCTGCACGCTCCATGTCGTGCTGCTGTGTGGAACCAGCCTCCATCATAATACAGGTGTACTGCTGTTGGTGTTCTGGGGCTGGAGCCACGACACTTAGGAGTAGCCCCTCCAGTCTGGTGAGGGGGGGATGTGTGGCCACCCCACCTCCTGTGGCGACCTGTTGCCTGTGGATATCTGCTGCACGCTGCCGGACACTTCGGATTAAATCACTGCAGTGATGTCGTACCTGCTCATATGTCCTGTTATGCGTGCCAATTTCATTTACCCTACGGACCAGGTCTTGCCACAGTGCGGCCCTCTCCTGCTGGTTCTGACTGGTGTGGGAAAACAGGATGTCATACTCCCGCACCAGGCTCTGGTGGATCTCCTCATCCTCCGCAACGGAGTAGGCAGGGTTACGCTGTCGCACCATCTCCCTGGAAGAGAACACAGACAGGATATCAGCAGACCATGTCAGCAATGTATGGCACACATACTATACATGTTATGCATGTGTAGTGATATACTACTACTCCCATATGTTGCATGTGTGTGTGCCGTGGTGGATACACAGGTACATGGCCAGATATCAGTGCTCAGCCAATACCTGTGCAACAATACCTGCCACATTCCACACTACGTAGTAGCATGCCCCATCGGTCAGCACACACTGACAGGTGCTATGCACAACCTCACTCTGGGGGTCCATGCCAAGGTACTGTATGTGGGACACCGTCCACTACTCTGCTGTGGACAGACGTTACACGGCCTGGATATACATATCCCACCACCACCACCAGTACAGTAGACTACATTGATATGTATGTGGTTAGACAGTTATTCCCTTGCTGGGACTGGGATGGTATCCATGCAGCACACTGGGCCAGTGGAAGCCACAGGCCACACTGCTGACCCCTTTG
The DNA here is from genome assembly GCF_019279795.1 of Protopterus annectens. Lineage (NCBI taxonomy): Eukaryota > Metazoa > Chordata > Ceratodontiformes > Protopteridae > Protopterus > Protopterus annectens. Next base: position 920,700,577 of record NC_056745.1, on the reverse strand, counting down.
CAAATGCTTACCACAGACATGCTGCAGATTGCATGACACTTGCACACACATGTCTAACCCAAACCCTATGCACAACGGGTAGGCATCCTGTCCAGTGGACCCCAGACAGAGGCAGATTGTATAACAATAGCAGGGGGCTACTGCAGGACAGAGCACATTCACATTAAGGGTAGGCATCTGTGGTCAACACTGGTAGTACGCTACAGTCCATCATAACAACAGCCACAGCCTACTCTGGGAGGGTAATAGACACAAACACTGTGGATGACCACAAGGCCTTCTTCAGTTATGTTACACATACGGACCACATGCCTCGGATATGCTCTGTGTTACTCCACACCTACTTAACATTCACCAAACACACGCATATTGGCAACATTCCTACAGACATGTTCGGTGCACATATCCCCCCTCCCTCTCCCTCACCTTTCGGATATTTATCACAGCTGGGTGTAACCTCCCTATCATTGCACATGTCCAGGTGAGGGCCGCCCTCACCGGAGGAGAACACACAGCATCACTGTGACCTCGTGGTCCCCCTGGATGTGTGCTACCAGCACTCTGAGGGGACATACCACCGCATGTAACACTGATGGTTTATCTTGGCTGTGCTACAGGATATGTACCTGGACAGTGGCATACAGCAGCAGTGGTCCCACAACACTAAGGGGACACCTCGACTGACCCTGGGAATTACCACATCATATGCATAATGGGCCTGGTGTGCTACGCTATGGGGTACTGCAGTATGGGATGCATGTGCAGTGACATCAGGTACCTGCAGACACTTGTTCCCAGCCAGTGTGCCTTTGGGATGTGCTGATCCTGGCTTGGGGCCTGGCTGACATTTCGAAGCAGTCACTACAGCCATTGCTAGGCCAACGCACAGACACATGCTACCAGGATCCTGGCCTATGACTGCTTGACATGTGATGTGTGGTCATACTCTTTTGTTGGAACTACGTACACACGACATATCACATGGACATACCTATGGATACAGACCTATGACACATTTGGAGGGTTCACAGTATGCACACTGTTAACCTGCTACTTTGCATTACCTCTGTATGTCACAGCTGGTTGCGTTCCACAGCTTCTGCTTGCTGCTGCTATTACTGTCACTGCTGACAGCTTCAGGGTAGGGAGAGTCACAGTGTGTTTTTTTATTTTGGTGCTCTCTCTCTCTCTCTCTCTCTCTCTTCCACTTCTCGGCCTCTCTCTGTCTGCTTACAGACAATGCAATTAATTTCTTGCATGTGGGGAGTGTTAGCACTGGATGCTTTTGTAGGTATTTGCATAGGTCCATGTGATGGCCTCTGCACCAATTGAAGGCCAGCATTTGCTAATTGCATACAGCCGGTTGTGTACTGATTGCAGTTCTCACTGTGATTTCAGGTCAGTGCTATAAAAGGGTATGTGTGATAGGCGTTGCCCTTTCAGATTGTGTGGGCGGGGACCATGCTGGTATGCTGTGGACAGTGTTCTGTGACTGTAAAGGTTAGTATCTCTCTCATGCTTCAGGCTGTGTTGTATATTCACAGTTCTCCATTCCTCTTTCATGTTTCCTGTAGCAAGTGTGTATGCACATTGACTCCTACAAGTATGTCTAGATATATTTATATATATATATATATATATATATATATATATATATATATATATATATATATATATACATATATATATATATATATACATATGCATACATATATCTATGTACTTTAACTGACCTTATTATCTACAGGCTGCCAACTAGCATGGCTGTTTCTTTTCACACACTACTATTATGGATATCCATTGTTTGTGACATTTATTTTAAATGGCATGCTTTGTGTACTACACATCCTATATTCCCTTTACATTCATCCCTACTTTTACATGTTATATTTATTTTAGCACAATGTGTTTGTATAAGAGTCATGGCTTAGTGGTAGGTTGTACAGACTAGTGTTTCCAAGGTCCTGGGTTTGGGACTGACAGTGGGAGTTTATTTTTCTTTTGAACTGAGTACAGGACCTGTCAATCACAGTGACTAAGGCACTTTTAAGCAGTTGTAACCGGGCTAGCGCTGGTTTGCGTGGAGCTCACGCATGCGCACTGGCGGTTAGCTCCGCGCACACCCGGTTACAACCGCTTAACAGTGCTTACTCTGGCGCACACCAGCTATTTTCTTTGAAAGAAAAGAAAATGGGGAGACAGGAAAGTGGTGAAAAAGGGGTCACAAAGAGGGTAAGACAGTAGGGAAACAAGCTTGGGATGTGCAGGAGGGATGTAGGTAAGGCCCATAGCTGCCCATTTCTTCTGCAGCAACAGCTGTGCATATGTATGTAATTTGGTGTGACATTTGAAACCTTCCACCCCTGGGAGAGGTGTCAGGACAACAATAATACTTGTTGTACAGCCAATTGTAATTGATAGGTTCCATGTCCAGTGGACATGTGTGCGTAATGGGCAGCTATGTATGGGGCGTAATTTTTGTGGGTACAGAGTGCCCTTTTTTTTTTCAGGTAAGAGTGGTATGTCAGGTGAAGGAAGTCGGTTCAGCTGGGGAGGTAGGCTGGGTAGGTAAACAGACAAGACAAACAAGACGCATACAGGGGCGGTGTATGACACGTGTGGGGGGTTACACAATTGACGGGGATGGAGGTTGGGATGTCCAGAGCCCATGAGCCCACAGATGGCAACAGTGGAACTGATATCCCCACCCATAGGCAGTTGCCACTGTTCCTTCACTGCCCAGGACGGGCTGTGCTGGGGGCTGTGTAGGCGGGGCAACGGGCATGCCCGTTAGTTGCGCCACCCATGCCTCGAGCTGGCGTAGGGGCTCAAGGACAGAGTCCCGAATCTCCCTACGCACCACAGTCCAGACGCTACGGAGGGTGAGAGGTGGATCTCCTCTGGCCACACTTGCAGAGGGGGGGCGAGCCCCATCCCCTGCAGCGCTTCCACCCGCAGGTGGCACAGGGCCACCGGAGGAGGGTCCGGACTCGGCACTAGTGCCAGGTGCACTCGCCAGCTGAGGTGGGAGAGGTGGGTCCGCTGGAACCAGCCTTCCCTGTCATTCTATATTTTGCATTATGTCATGACAGTTTGGGTTAGTGACATATAATACCATTCACAGTTAGTTGTAACAGCATGCATTAGTATTCCCATTAACCAAACATCCAGGTATTCCCACCATTGAACAGCGTGCATAACACATGCATAATTTGAACAGAAATACACAGTCCAACAACATGCAGGGATAATTGATGGCAACAGGCCATCAGGTGTGGAATGTATGAACAGGGCAGATGCATCAACAGACATGCAAATATATATGGCCCAACAGGACAAACGTCCAGGGGTGTTAATTGTGATTGCACATACCATTTTCACGTGGAATGGGTTATAGGTGGTTATAGGGTGGGGTAAATAAGGTAATATTAACACCTTGAATACCAATACATATGCTGTACATTTCTAATAGCTACAGTTATATACACACTACTGTTCTAACTACAGTGTCCTATATGTTAACTACTTCACCTTGCTGATAGGACTGTTACTGCAACATCAATATACATTTTAGTGTTCTTCATACACATTCATATCAAGCTTTGTTCAGATACATCATCCTGCTCCTTTTGCTTTATATACCTGTAGACAAGTGTGGATGTTTGGTATATCAGACAATCATCCTATCTGCGTATTTCAGACTGGGAGCAACATATCCAGATTTTGGGATACACATTCCACATGCAGCAACACTTTGCACAGATTTTGCTGTTTGGTTCTGAGTCTCACATGCATTTAATTCTGTCTTGACTGCAGCATACTTTATTCAGGGTTATTACTACTGTATTGCTGGATCCATGACACTCTCTCACACTCTCTCACTTGCTTTCATGTTACTATTCAGGATGGTACTTCTAGGCTTTATTGACATGTTTTAACAGTAGTTATTACAATACTTTCCAGCAGTCTCACTTCTGTCATGTTTCAGTATTTCCACAAGGATATATTTCACACATGTGATTTCATCATCTTCTGCAGCTATACTTTACATCCTGCTGCAGGTTGTGTACTATTTTCTTACAGGCAGGGCATTTTATTTCTGAATATATGTTGGACAGTTTCATGTTTAGTTTACACTTACAGGCTGGGAACTCTTGTAATCAAGCAATACTTGCATACACTTTCACACTGTTACTTGCAGATTCTATTCCTTACTGGCTACACTGCACTCTTTTGCTGACTGTCATACTTTTATATTTCTTTACAGTTAGTGGTAGTGGATTACTGACCTGCCTGGTGGCGCAACCGCACCAGCCTATCGCCATAGGCTCTGCGGTTCGCAGAACCGACACCTGCAGCTGTAATATAAATGAAGTAATATTGGAATACACATCTCCATAATTTCAGCTAGTTTAACTTTTACATACATAATTAATTGTTACTTACTCAGTGGTGGGGCGTTGGGTGATTGCCGGGCCTCCTGGATCCAAAGGTTCAGTTGGTCCTGCTTGCGTCTCTTCAGGTCCGCATGGTGGTGACGGACCTGCTCACCTGTCCTTGGAATCCCTGTGGCACTGGTGAGTTCATGAGCCAACCGGTCCCACGCCTCAGCCCTGTACGCTCCCCAGAGGACCTGGCCCTGCATGAGTTGGGCCTCATGATTGTGGACTAGGAGCCAGGCCATGTACCTGGACTCCTCAACACCCCACCTCTGCGCTCGAAGCGACTACCCTCTCCTACACCTGACATTCTGCCTGCAGGTCTGTTCTACAATCGTTTATGCTGTGTATTCCCGCCTATGGGGCTTATATAGTCCGTTGTTCCTGCACATATCTGTGATTGGCCATTTTGGAATTGTATCAACTTCAGTAAACCTGCATTGTCATGCTGTAGTTTGTATTCATTCCTATATATTAGCTATTATTGCATTTCTAGGTACTGCTGTCATGGCTTAGTGGTTCTGTACCTTGACTATGGTGTATAGTATCCTGGGTTCGAACCTGACCACTGCTTTTTATTTTTCATGACTGTCTAGACATGCTGAGGGGTGTGTCTGTGTAAAGGCAGTTTTGATACGGCTTGCTCAACGTTGCCCGTCGGTTAGCTTGTTTGCGGTGCGCAGCTCGCATAACGGGTACGCTGCTTTAAGCCTCATTTGGCTATCGGCACGCATATTCCGCTCAGTTCAGTTAGGGGCACATATATTTAGCGTGTTAAACCTATGCTCAGCTACGGGCACTCATTTTGCACCAGTTAAACCACTGCTCATCTACGGGCACATGCACTCACCCTGTTAAACTGTAGCTCAGCTATGGGCACATCTGGCATTTTTTAGTCTTTTGTTACCTCACATTTCTTCAATATATATGGGCTATTTCATTACAATTTACATATATTGCGGTTTTATGTGTACATATTTGTCAGGGACTTGTTTCCTGCTTATTTTGCAAAAAAAAAAATGGTGTTGTGGGGTTCGAACCATGAATGCCTGCTCTGCAGCCGACATCTCTACCGCTACGCTATTGCTTCCTGGCTTATTTTGCATATTTAGTTCTTATATGCTTTCCCATTGACTGCTAACTGTAGCTGCGCTACTGGCACGCCAGCAAACGGCACTCACAGTTAAACATTTTACAATTTAAAATAAAATGACATGTTTATTTATATTTCTTTTATGTTTCATAGTCTGTAGGGGCATGTGTTGTGTTGTGTTTATTCACATTTCCGTGGACTCTGTTGTGGGTGTCTACTTTGGGCACTTTTACACTTCTGGGGGCGTGTCCGCTTGCAGGGCTCAGCCTACGGACACGCCCCCACATGTCTTACATGGACCGTGTTAGACTTAGGTGTGATTCAGCATGCTCTCATGAATATGCAGAGCATGCTGACATCACTCCGTTTAACTGCAGCCTCCGTGTAAGAGTTATAACTCTTACACGGAGGCTTCGTGAATCCTGCCCAGTATCTTTCACCTACTTATTCCTTAACCTGTGTTCTTCTGTTTGCATACAACCACCCATTAATCACTTGCCATTCATTTGATTAAATTTCATTTTAGTCTCTTCTTCATGGAGTAATGTTTAGTGAAGCCATATAGTTATATATTCTCCTTCTATAGTGTTTAATCTCATAAATGTAATCCCTTTTCTCGCTCCCCCACATGTATGTATATCTGAATATAGGATATTTTCTTGAAAGATGCATAATTAGAAGACAGTCTATCAAAAATACACTTTGTTCATTTATTGATTTGTTGATCAGGTGAATGGACTGATTATCTAAATACTCCCATTTTGGCCACCATATTGTTTTTCCAATGACAAAAATGAAAACCTCTTAAAATTACCAAAAGTTATTGAATGATTGTGTTAAAGCAATGTTCTTATTTTTAGCATTAATGGTATAAAAATGTATACCCAATCTGTTGCTCAAATTTCTCTTGTTGTTTACCAGCAAAAAAGGCACTACAGGTAGTAATGGAAGAACAATATATCATTCCAGTACAGTTAAAATTAAACCTACACTTACTGCCAAAAGTAATATTAATGAGATTCAAAACCAATACTGCATCCTCATTAGTAAAGTGTAGAAAGCCCTGAACCATGAGAAACAAGTTTTTCATCAAATAAGGAGAATAAAAGCTTTTATTTCAATTCTGCTTAAATATTTTCATTTGAGATTATAGTGAGCTGTGGGTTGATACTGTTACTGTTTTTGTACTTTTCTGTATTTTTGTGTTTTAGCCAAAACAGTTATCTGTTTGAATGTTTAGTTTCTTCTGGACCTTATTCTTGTAGCTTAATTTGCAATTTTGAGAGAATTATGAATTACCATTAAAATCTGAGAACCATTTATGCATTGTACGTGGTGCTGTGGTAGCGTTGTCGCCTCACAGTTACATGTTGCCCGTTTGATTCTCAGTTAGAGCGTCTTGAGTGGTGACATGCATGAATGGGCGTTCCTTCGTTGAAGGTTGTGCGTTAGGCCCGGCAAGCCAGCACATAAAACATCCGGCCAATCATTAGTGGACCGGAGTTCCGCTGTGGCGACCCCTAAAAGCCGAAAGACACAAACAAACGGCATTTCTTTCTCCATAAGTAAAATGACTTAAAAAGCTAGCTGCTTGTATTTTGAACTCAATCTGGGGTCTTAATCTTGCAGTTTTATTTGCAGTTTTGGAAGGTTTGTGAACTACTGTCAGATCTTGCCCTCAGTCATTTATTACTGCATTTTCCATAAACAGTATTACTGCTAAATGTCTGCCTAGTCTGGTGCCTTAGATTGAAGTGGAATTGCAGTAGTGGCAGTATTGTAATTCATGCAGCAGGATTTGTGCTCCTGTGCCTATACAGCTGTTTACAATTCAGTTTTGCTGCTTGAGTATTATAGTCTGCATATCATTTGCCTACTTAAACTTGCATTCTATTACCTTTCTGTTTGTTATATTGCTGATTTTTCCCATTCTTTTGTCTTCTCCAGCCCCTACTGATACATTGCCTCTATAAATTCTGTGCATTTGTCTCTCTCTCAGTTCATTCCCAAACAGCTCAGCAGCACTTGACATCTTCACCTGTGTACTAAGTGTTTTTGCTGCATCTAGTGCCACCTAGATTGAGTTAAGTACTTTTACTAGAAAAATCACACTTCTTTGAGTTAGTTAAGAGTATAGCTGTTGTTTTCTTGAGTTCACTAACTGTATTTATATGCATTTTCTGTAATGTACATTTGTTTTCCGGAGTCCTTGCTGCTTAATTGATTGCATGAAAAGTGCTGTAAAAGTGTTGTCTAAGCTAGTCATTGAAATGGCTTCTGTTAGCTTTTCACTTTTGTCTAACCTTTGTGTGCGTTTTTATAAATTTGTAGTTAACTACTAAGCTAGCTGCCATTGTGCGTTATTTTAATCCTAACCAATTTCTCTTGCGCTCAAAATTAACTATCCCATTTGGTAATCAGTTGCTACTATCTATCATATGATCAATACGTATACATTATCCTTAATAAGAATAACTAGGATACCATAGATAATTTGAGGGGACCCATGCATGAGATAAAGCATTCAGGAGCTGCATCTCTCCATTAGTAGTACAGGGGGCATTCCTGGGGTAGATTTTCTGTTCCCCATCTATTGATCTAAGCTACACTTGAAAATGTACAGGGATGAACTTTTGTTTTATGTGTATGAGGAGTCTGTTCCATAGCAGTGCTATCCTCTGTGAAATATACTTCTCTCAAAACCATTCTGTTGATGTTGCAGATTAGGTTTAGATCCACAGGCCAAGTATTTCTGATGCCATTTGACTTTCTGATGTGCAGTAAATGCATCATTTTAAATTAAAAAGACTTGGGATTACTCATCTAATGTCAGTAAGGGTTAGCCTAGTCTGCCCGAGTTGATAAACACACCTGAAGGATTCAAGTGAGGTTGTTTTATTGACCAGAGGGCTATTGGTGTTTAGCAGTACCTTCTATAGATGAAGGCAACTAGAAACAAAATTTTCCCTATAAAACTACCTCTAAAACTGTACTCAATAACTCATTTGCACCAAAAGAAATGTTTGTGCACTGAAGAGTATTGCCCCACAAATCTACTCCCACATAACTTAGTTTTTGCTTCTACCATCAAAAGTACCAAAACGAGCTTGCTATTAACCTTTCTTGTACTACATTCTTTTACTGAACCATGGCAGTTCACCTAGAAGGACCTGACATAATGGATATGTCCTGCTCTCACCCCTGCTAAACCTCCTTCCAACCCCCTACACTCTCCCTACTTTCGACCAAATGCTTGCCATGTTTTGCTTCTTTTTGCTTCCCTCATCTCTCTTTTAATTTACTTACTTCCTTTATACCTTACATTGTAGGAATTTGCAATACACACAAAACAGAATACTTACCTTAGGTTGTTTACATCCTCCTATCACTTACATACTATTTATCCATTGTTAATTCTTTCACTACTTCAGTCCATTTTGTTATTGTTAAGATTGTGTAACATATTGTATCAACTTCTGATGATCCTGCTTTTGTAATAATTTGTATTCAATTTCTGTGGATTTTGTTTTGTTTTACATATATGTACTTGGAGCTTTTTTCCCCGGGCCTCCATTGAAAAAGGGCTCATCTCAGCCCAATGGACTCTCCCAGTTAACAAACTCCAAATAAATAAATAAAATATGTACTTTTCCAATTTCCCAGTTTCCCCTTTGCTAGTCTGGTGGATATGGGCATCCAGAGATGATGTAGCAATTGTCTCATGTTGACTGACAATGAACTAATCCTTAGAGAAACCAACAGAGTATTCAATAGATGTAATTACACAATGCCACTGGAGACAAGACTCCTGCATACAAGTAGCCAAAATAACAATGAGGTAGTCAGCAGCACACACACTGCACCTACCACACATAGTATGCACCCGACATGTAGACCAACACATGCTGAGGCACTAAGAATGCAGTCTTCCTAACTTCCCCAAACACTCAACCCACATAAATTTTCCTCAGTAAACCAAAACAACACCGAACACCACATATACAACCACACCTCATGGAGCCTCAACTACAAAGTCATTAAGGCAAGTCAACACACTATCCAATACTCTAGCCATAGGAGGCTCCATTGTGAGACATACGGATGTCCCACTAACTAGGCTGAACAAGGAGAAAATCACACTCAGTTGCCTATCATGGGCCAGGATTCACCAAGTCACACACGCACTTAGGTCACTGAACCACAAGTACGACTCAGTCATAGTCCATGTGGGCATAAATGTGATGTACCTCCCTGGACTATATGAAGATTGAGATGATGGCGCTCTCAGACTATGTGTCCCAGGCTGGTAAGACCCTAACACTGAGCAGTATTCCACCTTCACTGAGAATGATGAATCATCTTCTGTTCATATAGTGGCAACATCCTTGAAGGTAGAATGCTGCATGCAACTGATTTAATAATTGGGATAGCTTCAGGTGTCATTCATAGGGGGGTACAATATTTGTCAGCATAGGAGGATTTGGTCAACAGACAATGATGCTTTACAAAGAATGATCTGCACCTGGCCCCGCTAGGTTTTTGAATACTGGCTAAAACATTTACCACCACTCCCATAGTGCATGCCCAGCAGACAAACCTTCCACTATAGCAAAATCAACCTAAGGGAATCTAAAAGTGTTATGGTTCAATGCCAGAAGCCTAACTAAGAAACTGCAATCTCTCTAAGGTCTCCTCACCTTCAAGAATGCAGACATCTGTGCAGTTACCAATATATCATTCATCATTCAAAGTCATGGAGAGCACCCCAGCAGAGCAGAGTTACAATGCCACCCACACGTTTAAACCAGCTACTGCACAGGCAGGGACTAAATGTCTGGCATCTCAATCTACATGAAAAACAAACATACCTCAAAATTGGTCAAATAGGATGATGTACTTGAGCTTCTCCATGTCCACATTGGAACAGAGTCCCATATTATATTATCCTTCAAGCTATAAATCAACCTAAATGACCACGAACCCCATATCTCATACTTAGCCATACTGGAGACAGTTACCATTCAACTCAATACCATATTCATGGGGGACTTTAACTACCACTCTATAAAACTGGACAGTCTACATGAACCCAAACTTGAAGACCCAGAGATTCCTGGTAAACACAAACACCCTGGATTAGTTAGTCCATTTGCCCACTAGAAGTACAAACATTCTGGATCTGGTACTCACATATATCAGAGAACATTGCATCCTCCCCTCTCCCCTCCATTTGAACATAAAGCTGTCTCCTTCATAGGTTCATAGGTTCATAGGTAGGTACTAGGCTATCGGCCCAAGGGCCTGCGTAAGCCTAGCCAGCAAGGTACCATAGCTTACGCCACCCAAGAAAGTTATTTTCCTGTGCCACTGTCCAGCAGAGACACAGAAGTGATCCCCAGGGTGTATTTCATATTTCCCATCCACTCATCAAGATTTTTCTTGAAGAGTGCTAATGAAGAACTTTGCTTGACATAGATGGGTAGCTTGTTCCAGAGTATAGGAAGTCTCTGGAACAGGAATCTATCCCTCCAGCATGTCCTGTTTATTGTGGTGACAAGTTTTAGATCCCTAGAGCATGTAGTTTGGAGGGATTGGGATTTCTTTAGGTGTAGCATGTCCAACAGCTCTGAGTTTGACATAGCTTTATATGTTAGGCAGAGATCACCTCAGAGTAGGCGATATGCTACGGAGTAAAGCTGGAGTTTTTTGAGGCGGTCAGTGTAGGGCATTTGTTTGAGGCCAGTAATCCTCTTTGTAAGGTACTTCTGTGGCCTTTCCAGCTGCTGCAGATGTCTTGTGAGGTACATTCCAAAAGGGGCATTGTACTCTATAATGTGTCTAATGAGTGACAAGTAGAGGGGAACAATGACCTCTTTTTTCCTGGATGAGAACCCTTTTATGATGAGGTGTGCCATGTAGAAGGACTTCCTGACTACTGTGGTGATGTGACTATCAAAGGAGAGACTACTGTCCACCTGGGTCCCAAGGTCTCTTATCACGCATTCGGTGTTAAGTAGATTGCTGCTTATGTGGTAGTTCATGGGTACAGAGTTTTTAACACAGGGGATGACACTGCACTTTTTGGCATTGAGCTTGAGGCCATGGCTCTGACACCAGGCATCTGTCTCAGTGAGGCCCTTCTATAGGATGTCCACATCATTTGGGGACTTGACTATGGCTCCTAGTTTGCAGTCATCTGCGAACTTCATCAGCCAGAGGCCTTCTGTGTTAGCATGTACTTCAGAGAAGTAGATACCAAACAGGAGAGGTCCCAGGATGGAACCCTGTGGCACTCCTTAGGTTCATAGGTTCATAGGTAGGTACTAGGCTATTGGCCCTAGGGCCTATATAAGCCTAGTCAAAGGTACCCTGGCTTTCGCCACCCAAGAAAATTATTTTCCTCTGCCACCGTCGAGCAGAGCCACAGAAGTGATCCCCGGGGTGAATTTCCTATCTCCCATCCAATCATCAAGATTTTTCTTGAAGAGTGCTAATGAGGAGCTTTGTTTGATATAGATAGGTAGTTTGTTCCAGAGTATGGGAAGTCTCTGGGACAGGAATCTATCCCTCCAGCATGTTCTGTTTATTGTGGTGATGAGGTTTAGGTCCCTAGAGCGTGTAGCTCGTAGGGATTGGGATTTCTTTAAGTGGAGCATGTCTAAAAGCTCTGGGTTTGACATAGCTTTGTGTGTTAGGCAGAGATCGCCTCTGAGTAGGCGATATGCAATGGAGTAAAGCTGCAGGTTTTTGAGATGGTATGCATAGGGCATCTCTTTGAGGCCGGTAATCCTCTTTGTGAGGTATTTCTGTGGCCTTTCCAGTTGTTGTAGATGTCTTGTGAGGTACATACCAAAAGGGGCATTGTGCTCTATAATGGGTCTAATGAGTGACGAGTAGAGGGGAACAATGACCTCTTTTTTCCTGGATGAGAAACCTTTTGTGATGAGGTGTGCCACATAGAAGGATTTCCTGACTACTGTGGCGATGTGATTATCAAAGGAGAGACTACTGTCCACCTTTGTCCCAAGGTCTCTTATCACACTTTCAGTGTTAAGTAGACTACCACCTATGTGGTAGTTCATGGGCACTGAGTTTTTACCAAAAGGAATGACAATGCACTTTTTGTCATTGAGCTTGAGGCCATGGCTTTGACACCAGGCATCTGTCTCAGCAAGGCCCTTTTGTAGGATGTCCACATCTTTTGGAGTTTTGATTATGGCTCCTAGTTTGCAGTCATCTGCGAACTTCGTTAGCCAAAGACCTTCTGTGTTGGCCTGTACTTCAGAGAAGTAGATACCAAACAGGAGAGGACCCAGGACTGAACCCTGTGGTACTCCACTTGTCACTGGTCTGAAGCTGGATTTGGAGTCTGCTACTTTCACAGTGTGGGTTCTGTCAGTGAGCCGGTTGGCAACCCATCTTGTGACATAGGGATTTATACCTAGTTTAGTGAGTTTATCTATAATTCCAGAGTGGGGGATGGTGTCAAAAGCCTTGGCAAGATCTAGATAGGCTGTGTGAACCACCTTACCCTCATCTACGGCTTTGGTGACTGCTTCAAAGAAGTCTATCAGGTTTAGGAGACATGATCTGCCTTTTACAAACTCGAACTGGGTGGGGTCCTGAGTTTGGAGATTACCAATGTCATTGTTTATAAGTTCAATGATGATACGCTCCATAGCCTTGCAGACCAGGCTCATTAGGCTAATGGGGTGGTAGTTTCCAGGGTCTGTGGTGGCTCTCCCTTTGTGGAGTGAGATAACTGCCGCTGTGTGCCATTCAGTGGGCACATAGCCTGAGGTGAGGCTATGATTGAACATGGTACTTAGGTGGGGTGCCAGTTCGTTCTGTAGTTCATGTAGAACACAGCCTGGGATGCTGTGTTCTTGGCTTTGGATAGTGTGTTTTTTTACCTGTGCAGCCGTGATTACAGGAACTTTGCATTCTACTGGTATAGAGATGGGCCCTTTAGGGGATGATGGAGAGGTAAAGTTAGCACTGAACCTATCTGCCAGGATGTTGGCAATATCCGTTGGTTCTGTATATTTAGTGCCATTGTGCTGTAACTCAGAGCAGATCTGAGTGTTGCCATTGAGATTCTTGACATAGCTATAGAATGCTTTGTGGTTGTCTTTAGAGTCAGTGGCAATTTTGTTTTCATAACTAGCTTTGGAGGATTTTATGAGGGATCTCAGCTTCTTACTGAAGCTGACCAGGGAGTTTCTCCAATCATGGGATTTTACTCTTTTTGCAACAGTTTCTTTCTTCTGTTGTAGAGTTTGTTTATGGCAGGGGACCACCAAATTGGCTTCCTTTTTTTGGAGGATAGCATCTTGGTTCTGTTAGGGATTGCACGATCCATGCACTCATGTAAGTGCTTATAAAGTGCATTTGTGTAGGATTCAGCAGTCATACCTCTATTGTCCATCAGCATGGGTGTTGTGAAGTTTGCCACTTCTGTCTTAAGAAGCGTGAAGTTGGCTTTGGAAAAAATTTTTACTGTGGTTTCCCTAATGGGGGGTGGGGGAGGGATGTGGATGTCTAGGGTGATTAGCTTATGGTCGAATCTGACCAACGAGGAATTGACCTCTGGTGTGGAGCACTGATTTCCCATGTTGGTAATAACCAGGTCTAGGATATTGCTACCCCTGGTGGGGGTGTGGATAAGTTGATCCATGGCATTGGAATTTATGAATTCCAGAAAACGTTGAGCACAAGAGTTGGTACATGAGTAGTTTTCCCAGTTAATGGTAGGGTAGTTGAAATCGCCCATTATTAGGGTGTTAGGTTGTACCCTAATATTTTCCAGTGTATTAAGAAATGAGGAGTGGGAATCCTGGGACATGGTGGGGGATCTGTAGCAAGCTACAATTTGGATTGTGGTCTTGCCCAGAGTTAGTTGCACTTGGATAATCTCGGATGCATTATGCTGAGCAACTAGCCTGGAGGTGTGGATATCCTTAATGAATATGGACACGCCCCCACCTTTAGTGTTTCGGTCCAGGTTAGGTGGCCGAAAGGTGTGGTATGAATTATAGCCTGGTAATGCAGGGGTACTCTCCGGTGCCTTGAACCAGGTCTCTGTCACTGCACAGATGTCGATGTTCTCCATTTTAAGGAGTGCCTCGAGAGAGTGCATTTTGAGGTTTAGACTTCTAGCATTGAGTAGCAATAACCTCAGATTCTTCTTGCTTGTACCTGTTAGGGTGGTGAATTTGTCATTTGAACCTTGCCTAAAAAAGGCACTATAGGGGTGGCTAGAGCCTTAGCCAGTATCCGGAATCCCAGGGCTGACAGGTGCAGGCCATCTCTGGCAAAAGCATTGTGGCTTCGCTTACTTGAAGCTTGACATAGCTTTGTGTGTTAGGCAGAGATCGCCTCTGAGTAGATGATATGCAATGGAGTAAAGCTGCAGTTTTTTGAGACAGTATGCATAGGGCATCTCTTTGAGGCCAGTAATCCTCTTTGTGAGGTATTTCTGTGGCCTTTCCAGTTGTTGTAGATGTCTTGTGAGGTACATACCAAAAGGGGCATTGTGCTCTATAATGGGTCTAATGAGTGAAGAGTAGAGGGGAACAATGACCTCTTTTTTCCTGGATGAGAAACCTTTTGTGATGAGGTGTGCCACATAGAAGGATTTCCTGACTACTGTGGCGATGTGATTATCAAAGGAGAGACTACTGTCCACCTGTGTCCCAAGGTCTCTTATCACACTTTCAGTGTTAAGTAGACTACCACCTATGTGGTAGTTCATGGGCACTGAGTTTTTACCAAAAGGAATGACAATGCACTTTTTGTCATTGAGCTTGAGGCCATGGCTTTGACACCAGGCATCTGTCTCAGCAAGGCCCTTTTGTAGGATGTCCACATCTTTTGGAGTTTTGATTATGGCTCCTAGTTTGCAGTCATCTGCGAACTTCATTAGCCAAAGACCTTCTGTGTTGGCCTGTACTTCAGGGAAGTAGATACCAAACAGGAGAGGACCCAGGACTGAACCCTGTGGTACTCCACTTGTCACTGGTCTGAAGCTGGATTTGGAGTCTGCTACTTTCACAGTGTGGGTTCTGTCAATGAGCCAGTTGGCAACCCATCTTGTGACATAGGGATTTATATCTAGTTTAGTGAGTTTATCTATAATTCCAGAGTGGGGGATGGTGTCAAAAGCCTTGGCAAGATCTAGATAGGCTGTGTGAACCACCTTACCCTCATCTACGGCTTTGGTGACTGCTTCAAAGAAGTCTATCAGGTTTAGGAGACATGATCTGCCTTTTACAAACTCGAACTGGGTGGGGTCCTGAGTTTGGAGATTACCAATGTCATTGTTTATAAGTTCCATGATGATACGCTCCATAGCCTTGCAGACCAGGCTCGTTAGGCTAATGGGGTGGTAGTTTCCAGGGTCTGTGGTGGCTCCCCCTTTGTGGAGTGGGATAACTGCCGCTGTGTGCCATTCAGTGGGCACATAGCCTGAGGTGAGGCTATGATTGAACATGGTACTTAGGTGGGGTGCCAGTTCGTTCTGTAGTTCATGTAGAACACAGCCTGGGATGTCATGGATGCTGTGTTCTTGGCTTTGGATAGTGTGTTTTTTTGCCTGTGCAGCCATGATTACAGGAACTTTGCATTCTACTGGTATAGAGATGGGCCCTTTAGGGGATGACAGAGGGGTAAAGTTAGCACTGAACCTATCTGCCAGGATGTTGGCAATATCCATTGGTTCTGTATATTTAGTGCCATTGTGCTGTAACTCAGAGCAGATCTGAGTGTTGCCATTGAGATTCTTGACATAGCTATAGAATGCTTTGTGGTTGTCTTTAGAGTCAGTGGCAATTTTGTTTTCATAACTAGCTTTGGAGGATTTTATGAGGGATCTCAGCTTCTTACTGAAGCTGACCAGGGAGTTTCTCCAATCATGGGATTTTACTCTTTTTTGCAACAGTTTCTTTCTTCTGTTGTAGAGTTTGTTTATGGCTGGGGACCACCAGATTGGCTTCCTTTTTTGGAGGATAGCATCTTGGTTCTGTTAGGGATTGCACGATCCATGCACTCATGTAAGTGCTTATAAAGTGCATTTGTGTAGGATTCAGCAGTCATACCTCTATTGTCCGTCAGCATGGGTGTTGTGAAGTTTGCCACTTCTGTCTTAAGAAGCATGAAGTTGGCTTTGGAAAAATGTTTTACTGTGGTTTCCCTAATGGGGGGTGGGGGAGGGATGTGGATGTCTAGGGTGATTAGCTTATGGTCGGATCTGACCAACAAGGAATTGACCTCTGGTGTGGAGCACCGATTTCCCATGATGGTAATAACCAGGTCTAGGATATTGCTGCCCCTGGTGGGGGTGTGGATAAGTTGATCCATGGCATTGGAATTTATGAATTCCAGAAAACGTTGAGCACAAGAGTTGGTACATGAGTAGTTTTCCCAGTTAATGGTAGGGTAGTTGAAATCACCCATTATTAGGGTCTTAGGTTGTACCCTAATATTTTCCAGTGTATTAAGAAATGAGGAGTGGGAATCCTGGGACATGGTGGGGGATCTGTAGCAAGCTACAATTTGGATTGTGGTCTTGCCCAGAGTTAGTTGCACTTGGATAATCTCGGATGCATTATGCTGAGCAACTAGCCTGGAGGTGTGGATATCCTTAATGAATATGGACAAGCCACCGCCTTTAGTGTTTCGGTCCAGGTTAGGTGGCCGAAAGGTGTGGTATGAATTATAGCCTGGTAATGCAGGGTACTCTCCGGTGCCTTGAACCAGGTCTCTGTCACTGCACAGATGTCGATGTTATCCATTTTAGGGAGTGCCTCCAGAGTTTAGACTTCTAGCATTGAGTAGCAATACCCTCAGATTATTCTTGCCTGTACCTGTTAGGGTGGTGAATTTGTCATTTGAACCTTGCCTAAAAAAGGCACTATAGGGGTGGCTAGAGCCTTAGCCAGTATCCGGAATCCCAGGGGTGACAGGTGCAGGCCATCTCTGGCAAAGCATTGTGGCTTGTCGATCATGTCATCCCAGGCAGACAGATACTGGATCCCCTTAGAATGACACCAGAAGCTTAGCCAATTGTTGAAGTCAATCATTTTGTCCTTGTACTGTGGTATCATTCTGGGTGATGGCAGGATGCTACTCAGGGCTATGGTCATACCTGCCTGGGCTACAAGATCGGGCATCTCCTCCATGTCCCTTTTCATGTAGTCCAAGGAGGTATGTCTCAGGTCATTCACACCAACATGGACAATGACAGAGTCATATTTGTACTTGTTGTGGAGTGACCTGAGTGCATGTCACTGCCTTGAGGTCAGATTTGGAGTCTGCAACTTTTACAGTGTGGGTTCTGTCACAAATAAAAATAAAAATCAGTGCAGTAACTCTAGTAAACCCTATAATTTTTATGAATTACTCTAAGGCAAACAGCCTATTATTAAGTGATTACCTGACAACATTTTAAGCCCCTCCAAACCCAGAGAATACAGCTGCCTATACAGAATTGTATACAGAAACCTTGCGCAATCATGCTAATACATACAAAGGGAAAGCTGTGCCTACCAGAAACAAGCCCAGAGCAATTTCAAAAAACAAACAACTGCTGGAATCCAAATATAAACCGATTGTACAATAAAAGGAAAAACATCATAGCTAAAATTAGGAAGTGCAATGCCCAGTAAGATAAAAACTCCCTCATCAGGCTAAATAATAAAAGGGCAAATTAAGTCTATTAAAGGCAATTTTGAGGTAAAGTTAGACTCCCAGACCAAGGTCAACCATAAAACTTTCTTTAGCTATCTTCAAAGCCTCAAAAGCTGCAGATTGTTAATGGAGCCACTTTACACACAGCTAGAAGATACAGCAAATCTGCTGGCCAACAAAGCCAGCTCCAGTTTTACCTCCCTTTCCAACCTGGCCAGCCCCAAGGAATACCATCAAACCTAACTCCCCAACTATAACTAAGGAACAGGTCCTAAATGTGATCTCTAAGGCTAAGAGAACAGCATTAATAGACTCCAGTAATATTCCAGCATTCCTCCTGAAGCATGATTATATTCTGGACCACTGGAGTCACTACTTAATCATAGCCTCCAGACAGGCTTTGTGCTATGTGAATGGAGGACTGCAACAGTCATCCCTCTGTGCAAGGAACTACAGACTCATAATTCTGACTAGTCTCATATGGAAAAACATGGAAAGAATTATCCTGAATATGACTAATAATGATATATGAAACTTCAGACAGTGGATCCAACCCAGTTTGCCTTCAACAAAGGCAGATCATACCTACTCAGCCTGGTGGACTTCGTTGAAAAGGCCACCAAATCAATGGATAAGGACAAAATGGTGCACAATGCCTGTCTTAACCTGGGTAAGGCTTTTGATGCAATATCCTATTCTGGCATTGTAAACAAACTCATAGACATTTACCCATATGCTATGTGCTAGATTGTCAGCAGGCTCTCTGATAGGTCCCAGGAAATTAGGATAGAGGAGACCACCTCCACAAAGAGGCAAGTCACTAGCAAAGTCTTTCAGGGCTCTGTGCTGAGCTTGCTCCTGTTTGGCATTTACTTCTTGGAAGTCAAAGCCAATGTTAAAGGCCTCTGACTGACCAAGTTTGCAGATGACTTCAAACTAGGAGCAGTCTTAGAATCCCCCCAACACACTAACATCTTACATTAAGGACTAACATAGACAAATGACTGATCCCAAAGCCACGGCTTAAAACTCATTGGCACAAGATGCATAATAGTACTTTTTGGGAAGTTGACCGCCCTAGGAAACTACCTCATTGATAACACACTTCTAAGAGTGAATCCAGTAGTCAGAGTCTTTAAGGGACATGTGGATAATAACCTGTTTTTTGGACAATATGTGCCTAAAGTAGTAAGAAAATCATTCTATGTTGCTCAGCTTTGTTCTTTGCCCTGCTTGCTCCCCATTTCACCAAGACATGGCATCTAGGTCCAAGCTGTCATCGTTCTTCTGTATTCAGCCCTCATCAGATCCATCACTGAGAACAATGCCCCCTTCAGTATGCACCTGACCAGGTACATGCAACAAATGGAACAGCCAGAGAGATTCCTCACAAAAAGAATACAGGGTGTAAACAACATTTCCCATACAGATCACCTTAATGCCCTATCTCTTCACTCTGTTTTCTATAGACTGTTGAGACGTGATCTGTACCTGGCATACAAGGCAACCTTGGAGCCTGCTCTGATAGACTTTTACACATCTTCAATCTCAGCAGCTTCAGAACTAACAGACCTAGAGACTGCATCTTGCTTACAACATAAAGGGGACATTTGCCCTCTTCTAGAACAGGCTTCCCATCCATGTGAAGCAGAGTTATTCCCCTAATCCTATTCAACTGTAACCTGGAACAGTGGATAGGAAATCAGTAATTCAATCAAGGTTTAGCCCCCCATGTCTCTAATGGACACAGATAGTTTGTAAATCATACTCCAGCTTACATATATCCCTTAAAATAACCTCTAAGGCTCAAAACAATTGTGGGATACATTTGGGATGCATTTCTAGACTTATAAAGGCCTCAGTGGATGCTATGCTAGTATACACCTATGAACCCATGGACAACCAATACAGACCACCAGGATACATGTCATTATCTTTATGCGAAGTAGCCATATCAAGTTTACATATTCTACTGGTTTACAATATAGTTTTATATTATCACCTCTCTTCCCACTAAAACTAGGGAAGGATCTTGGTCTTTGTATTACTTCCTAGTAACCTAGTAGGACTTTCCCATTGCTATGTAAGCTGTTCCTTATTCGACTGCCATTCATGTTCAATGTTTGTAAGAAAAGCCCAGGTGTAATTCATTCAGTTCTCTATTAAGGTAATGGTTAGGACAACCCTTGTGACCTTGTCAGCATTATACTTTACATCTTGTCAGGCCAGTAGGATAGGGTTATACAAGCTACCTCTGTAATTCTGACATCTTTAAAATGTCCTGAATAAATCCATAATTACAACCTCTTTTTTTAAATAAAGTTGCTTTAATCAGCCAAACCTGCCTCAAAATCTACATCACTGGAAACCAGTATAGACAATCTAACTACATGTTTTTTAATGACATTCTTTTTAATGTTTAGTGCGTGTGTGTGTGCATATGTGTGTGTGTGTGTGTGTGTGTGTGTGTGTGTGTGTGTGTGTGTGTGTGTGTGTGTGTGTGTGTGTGTGTGTGTGTGTGTGTGTGTGTGTGTGTGCACTACAAGTATGCATATAATTATTGTCAAATGTGGGTTTCCTATATGGATTAAAGAAAACCATGTTGTTAGCCAAAAATAAATAAATAAATAAATAAATAAACAGAGGTCAGTCTACAATTAAAAGATAAGCAAAAAAAATGTTTTTCTCCTGTCCCATGAATACTGTGATATTATTTAAACATTTGTACACGCACACATGTTGAGTTGAGTCTTTCGGCTTTTCTCAGTTAGGGGTCGCCACAGCAGAACTCCGGTCTGCTAATGATTGGCAATTGATTTTTATGTGCCGAGTTACCAGCCCTGATGCACAACCTTCAATGAAGGTACGCCCATTCAAGCATGTCTCCACGCAGAAGACGATCTAGCTGAGAATCGAACCGGACAGCGTCTTACTGGGAGGTGACAATGCTACCGCAGCACCACCACTGCGGGTTTTATTTGTACACACACACATACACATGCATAAATCTGATGTGCATAAGTAGCATATTTCAGTTTCTCAACATATATGCTCCATGAATATAAAACACATTGCATGGATAGTCCTTCACAATTTTACCTTGATAAAATTATCCAGTCAAAAAAAAGTGAGCTATAGTGTACATTTCTGTCACATTTTAATGCTTGTCCCCATTAATCATAGGATCATAGGATCATAAG
Source organism: Protopterus annectens (assembly GCF_019279795.1). Lineage (NCBI taxonomy): Eukaryota > Metazoa > Chordata > Ceratodontiformes > Protopteridae > Protopterus > Protopterus annectens. Next base: position 920,679,158 of record NC_056745.1, on the reverse strand, counting down.
AGGTTACTAGGCTAATGATCCTAGGGCCTTTTCAAGCCAGGCCAAGTTAACCTTAGTTCCCAAGGGTTTCTGTTTCAAACAGACAATAAGAATCAACACCTGGTACCCCTGTCCAAGAGGGACATAGGTGGAACCCCAGGGGTGAATTTCCAGTTACCCATCCAATCTTCCAGCTTGCGTTTAAAGATGGTCAACAAGGGGCTCTGTTTAACATGGAGAGGGAACCTGTTCCAAAGGTGGGATAACCTCTGGGAAACAATTATGTCCCACCAGCAAGTTCTATTGATGTTGCATACCAGTTTAAGGTCTCTAGCATGAGTCACACAAGTACAGTTTGACTTCCGGACATGCAGGATTTCTAATAAAGCAGGGTCAGCAATAGTTTTAAATGCAAGGCAGAGGTCACCTCTGAGCAATCTGTATGACACTGAATAGAAAGTCAGAAATTTCAGCCTGTCCACATAGGGTAGGTGCTTAAGACCCTAAATTTTCCTAGTCAGGAACATTTGTGGCCTCTCCAGCTGCTGCAGGTGCTTGGAGAGATACATACCAAAGGGGGCATTATAATCAATTATTGGACTGATGAGGGAAGAGTACATGGAGGTTATGACTTCTTTTTCTTTTGTATGCAATGCCCTTACTCATGAGATGGGCCATATAGAAGGCCCTTCTTACCACTGTGGCGACATGGTGATCAAATGTTAGGTTGCTATCAACCTGTGTGCCCAAGCCTCTCACCACTGAGAGCATGCTTAGGGCATTGCCATTGATGTAGTATCTAGCAGGAGCATCGTTCTTGCCAAAGGGAATAATGATACATTATTTAGCATTGAGTTTGTGGTCATGATTCTGGCAACACTCATTTGTTAGGGTGAGACCTTCTTGTAGGATCTTTACATAATTTGGGGAATCTAAGACAGCCCCCAATTTGAAGTCATCTGCAATCTTTGTCAGCCAAAGACCTTTAGTTTTTGTTTGCCCTTCAGAGAAGTAGATTCTGAATAGCAGGGGTTCCAGCACCGATCCCTGTGGTATGCCACTGGTTATAGGTCTACTGTTGGAGCTTGATTCCCCTACTTTGACTGTGTGGGTTCTATCAGTAAGCCTGTTTGCTACCCACCTAATGAGGATTGATGCCTTGCTGGGTAAGTTTGTCAATGATACTAAAGTGGGGAATGGTGTCAAATGCCTTGAACAAGTCCAGGTAGGCAGTATTTACAGTTTTCCTCTCATACAGAGCTTTGGTGAATGTTTCAAAGAAGTCCACCAGGTTCAGCAGGCATGATCCCCCTTTGACAAATCCAAACTGGGTAGGATTGAGTGCTTGAAGACTGCCAATGTCCTTGTTTATGAGATCCATGATGATACATTCCATGGCCTTGCAGATTAGGCTAGTCAGACTAATGGGTCTATAGTTCCCGGGGTCCATGGAGGCACCACCTTTGTGTAATGGGATAATGGTGGCTGTCTTTCATTCAACAGGGATGAAGCCTGTGCTTAAACTATGATTGAATAGGGTACCCAATGGTGTTGCTAGTTTATGCTGGGACCCATGTAGAATGCAGCCTGGGATGTTGCCTGGTCCAATAGATGCAGTGTTTTTGGCCTTAGCAAGGCCATTTATGACCCACTCATTTGAGATATAGGGTGGGATACAGGTGTTTAGTTAACTCTTAGGGGGGCAGGGGGGTGGGATTTTCACTGAACCTCTCTGCCAGCAGGTTTGCTGTGTTGACAGTATCGGTGTGTGTGTGGTACCATTAACCACCTGTTCGGCACAAGTCTAGGACTTTCATTTAAGGTTGCAGATGTAACTAAAGAAAGCCTTATGGTTGAATTTTGTTGAGGAAGCTAATTTGGACTCATAGTTCCCTTTGGAGTATTTCACAAAGAGTCTTATTTGTTTGTTTAAGGTAAAAAGGCATTGTTTCCAGTTTGTGACCTGCTGCCTCTTATTTCTAGACAGAAGTTTCTTCCTCTTATTGTAAAGTCTGTTAATGGCAGACATCCACCAGACAGGTTTGTTTTTCCTAGAGGAGCTTGTTTTGGTCCTATCTAGTATTGCAACTATGCAGGTGCTTGTATAGAGCCTTAGTGTAGAGTTCCACATACTTGTCAGTTCCATCAGAGGAGGGAGGTACTATGAAGCTGTTTATACCAGCCCATAGGAGGTTATAATTTGCTTTGGAGAAATTTCTCTGTCTGATTACTGCTTGGAGGGGGGTCTGGAGTGATGGTAACTTCAAATGAGACTGATTTGTGGTCATATCTCAGTAGGGAGGATGACACTATAGGGGTGCTGCAACAGTCCACCATGTTTGTCAGCACCAGATCCAGGATGTATTCACCCCTTGTGGGGGTGCCAACCAGCTGATCCAAAGCATTTTAGTTGACAAAGTCAAGGAATTTTTGGGCAAGTGCATTAGAGCTCAAGCAGCTTATCCAATCTATGGTAGAGTAGTTAAAGTTGCCCAGAACCAGGGTGTGGTTGTATCTTGGTAGACTCAAGTAAGTCCAAATAGGCAGAATGGGTCTCCTGATTCATGGATGAGGACCTATAGATGGCTATGACTTGAATAGGTGTCTTGCGGACAGTTAGTTGTACCTGAAGTATCTCCTGTGCATCATAATTTTTGACCAGTCTGCAGGTGCGCTTATCTCTAATGTAAATTGAAAAACATAACCTCCTTTCATTTTTACTCCTTCAGTTGGAGGTTTTGAATGTGCGGAATGATGTATAACCTGTTAAAGCTGGGGTGCTTTCCACAGCTTTGAACCAGGTCTCCATGACTGCACAAATGTCTGCATCTTCTAAGGTTAGGAGTACTTTTAATGACTGCAGTTTCATGGTGAGACTCCTAGCATTTAGCAGCATGACCTTTAGTTTGTATTTTGATGAATTTTTTTATGTTGGGAGTTTTGTCCTCGTGACATTGCCTAAAAAGGCACTATGAGGGTGTCAAGAGCCTTAGCCAGTAGCTGGAAACCCAGGGGGGACAAGTGAAGATCATCTGTGGCAAACATAGAGGTTTATCAGTCATGTCATCCCAGGCTGTTGGGTACTGGATCCCCTTAGAATGACACCAGAAACTAAGCCAACTGTTGAAGTCAATCATTTTCTGTTTGTATTGAGGCATCATTCTAGGTGATGGTAAGATGCTGCTTAAGGGTAGGGACATACCTGCCTAGGACACATACTCAGTGAACACTATCATGTCTCTCTTCATATAGTCCAAGGAAGTACGTCTGAAGTTGTTCACACCAATATGAAATATGACAGATTCATAACAGTACCTGCTGTTGACAGACTTGAGTGCATGGGCAATATGGTGGATTCAGGCACCTGACAGCTAACTCAGCCTGACTCTTTCCTTATCCAGCTTGGTGAGGGACACATCTGTGTGTCTCACAACTGAGTCACCAGGGTTGCCAGATTTCCGACTGGCTAGGTAGGGACAAAGTGAAGACTAAAAAACAAACCAAAAAAAAAAAAAGGTCTTCCACGGTAGGTCTTTAATGCGGAACATCAGAGTTCCGCATTAAACAAAAGCAGCTCTGTGTTTATTTTATTTTTTTTTTGATTGGCCTGGGCCCAAATAAACATGGAGCTACTTCTGTTTAATGCGGAACATCGCAGTTCTGCATTAAACAGAAGTAGCTCTGTTTTGCAATTTGTTTGATTAGCCCATATACCAGTATACGGGCCAATCAAAAATCGCTAAACATGGAGCTACTTCTGTTTAATGCGGAACATCGCAGTTCTGCATTAAACAGAAGTAGCTTTATTTTGCGATTTTTTTGATTGGCCCGTCTACCGGTATACGGGCCAATCAAAAATCACTAAGCACGGAGCTACTTTTGTTTAATGCGGAACTGCAATGTTCCGCATTAAACACAAGAAGCTCCGTGTTTAGCGATTTTTGATTGGCCCGTATGCCGGTATATGGGCCAATCAAAAACAAAGCGAAGGCTGCCCGGGATTTAAACCGGCAGTGCGGGACTCGGGATCAGGCTGCTGATCTCGGGACAGTCCCACCCAAATAGGGACGTCTGACAACCCTGCCTATGACTAATATGTTAGGTTTATTGTTTGGCCTTACAATTGAGTCACCTATGACTAATATGTTAAGTTTCTGTTTGGCCTTAGATGCTGTGCTGGTGAGACACTGATGTGTGTTGTTATATGTGTTGTATTTTGCACTGCCCTGTGAACCAGGCTTGTGTTTGTGCTTGAGAGGTCTTTGATGTTTAGGTATGCTCCTGGTGAGGACCTTTGCATATGTAGGAATGTGTGTGGTATTGGTCTAGGGGGTATAAGAGATGTTGTGTTCATGCTGACAACCAGCTCCATGTCAGATGTACTGACTTATGTGTGAGACAGCATGTATTAGATGTTCTTAATGTGTTTTATAGATAGCTAAATATAAGATATATATATATATATATATATATATATATATATATATATATATATATATATATATATATATATATATATATATATATATATATATATATATATATATATATATACTAGGTTCTTATTTCTCTCTCTCTCTCTCTCTCTGGCCTGATTAACTGGTGGGTAAATGACTGAAATGCTATAATATGATTTCTGATTTGAGGCAGCTGTTGTTACTTCTAAATAGCTGTTTTTATATGAAAGGGTTATTTTTTTCATGATGTTGATGTTTTGTGAGGAAAATGGTGGTTTGTGTGACTGTTCTCATTGTGGAGATTTATGACATGCACTGACAAGGCAAATTGAGTGGCTTTTTTTTTTTTTTTTGCTTTCTGTAAACTCTAAAAGCTTCAAGATCTGAATTTCCCATTGAAAATGCTTTTTTCTTCACTAGACACAACTTCTGTTGTGCATGAGCCTATTTAGATACTTTTTAACAAGTTTATGACACTGCAGCTTGAGGAAACAGTGATGACGTCATTTGACCTTTTGAACTTGTTAATTGGTTGTACTTAGAATTCTTTTCTCTTGAAATTCTGTTATCCTTCCCTACTTTAAATGGTAAATAATTAGTTCTGATAAAAGTGTTTAACTCCTTTGAAAATGCCTATGTTCTCTTATAGATGCATACATTCTGCAGATTCAGTGACACGATTAGTAACTAAATGACATCAAGTGAACTAGGAGCTGCATTAGAAAACTCATTATGGATATTAACATCAGTCTTATGTTATATAACTAAACCTTTAGTAACTAAACAGATGGTTGTGAGGCCCTTTTTTTCTCTCTCTCTCCCCCTTCCTGATGAAAGATGTCAACATAGATATTGCTAATACATATGAGTAATATGTGTATAACTGCAAAATATAATAGTCATGTTGTAATAAGTGTTTTTTATATATATATATATATATATATATATATATATATATATATATATATATATATATATATATATTCAACAGATCCTTACATGAAAAATGTTAGATGACTGACAAAATGGTTAAATTATCTGATGTTTCTTGACCTTCAGCTTCTAATGTTTATACATACTTTGATCTAATGTGTATTTCTGGCATATCTACATATTAGAGGTGTTATTATACGTGACATATTCATATAGCTGCAGATATATTGGACACTCTCATTCTATTGTATATTTCATGGATTCAGATTTCTTTAGTTGCTTTCATAATGCTTTTTTTGTTTGTTTTTATACTATACTCTAATCAAAGATGGATAATTTGTTTTGTTTGGTATTGGAGAGGTGGTGGATGGATGGTTTAGTTAAGTTTTTAGCTAAACCAGAAACTTTATGTTTCATGTCTGTGTTTGTAAATAGTTTGGGGTTTTAAAAGTAGTGCTTAATACACATTATGCATCCATGATAAGCAAGTTTTCAGTAGATTTCAAGGTCAACACACAAGAAAGGTCTTTCAATTATTAATAACATACACATTAAAGTCAATGGCTTATAAATGTTTATCATTAAATATTAATGGTTTGAACAATAATGTCAAAAGAGCTGGTTTGCTTAAATATATCAAAATGCATAAAGTCCATATCATCTTTTTACAGGAAACCCATCTATTAAAAAAGATCTACAAAAATACTTATTCAATGGCTATACCATTCTGGCTGATTCATGTTTTAAGACTAAGAGAAGGGGCACTCTTATTCTATGGAAAAATACTTATACTATGCCAAGAATTATAGATACAATTTCAGATAGAGATTGGATGCTAAGCATGGTTATTTTGGAAATCAATAGGAAGTATTATACTTTGATTAATACATACTGGATACCAGGACTGAGTACTAAATATGTTGACAAATATCTGGACCTCATCACTTTAAATGCAAAAGGGGAAATTATAGCAACAGGTGATTTTAACTGCCTATTATCAGGCAATGATACTTCTAAAAATGATAAAATAAAACTAACATCTCAAGCCAAAAAGTTAAATGACTTTACAAACCAGATGAACCTTAAAGATATACATGGTCTAAGAGAACATTATTCCTTATTCTATACTCACTATTCATATCAGTTTGGTACACAAACAAACATTGATAAGGTCTTTGTATCAAATAATATACACTCTTAAATAAGTGACATACCTATAATGACTTGTCCACTTTCTGACCATAATGCTATAAACTTTACATTAACTACACATACTGATGATTTAAGATTTCTATAGAGAATTACTGCTTACTTAACTAAGTTAAATGGCTTTAGGGATTGGATAATGAAAGAAATGGACATGTTTATGGAAACAAATGATAATGGTGAAGTGACTGATACTATACTATGGGACACCTTTAAAGTTTATATATATGGTAGAATAAAATGTTGGTACCTTAAAAAAGGAGAAACTGGGACAAAGAACTTTTAGACTTATAAAAAAATGTAGACAAGATAAAAATGGACACAAAACCAAATAACAAAGTAGCACATAACGAAATTACTAAGTTAAATCAAAAATACTTAGAAGTTCTAAATCATAAGGTAGCCATAAACATGGCAAAATTAAAATTACAATCTTATGCTGTAAATCCCAAATATCTACATAAAATAGCAATAAGATCCAAAAAAATAAACAATCAAAATCTTATTAAGAGATTAAATATAAAAGTGATGGTTCAGTTAAGAGTATATCTAACTTAATGGGCATATTAGAAGTGTTCAAAAATTACTATAAAGATAAAAATAATACACCACTTTTGGAGACAGATAATGTAATAAATACTTTTATTCAAGAACATATAACTACTAAGGTGTCAATGCAACAAAATAACATATTAAATAAATATATAACACTAACAAAAGTGTGAGCAAATACAAAATTTAAAAGATAATAAAGCTCCAGGACTGGATGGATAATTCCTGAACTATATAAGATTTTTCCTGAATATATAATAAAGAAAATTATGAGTGCTTTTACTATGGTTAAGCAAAAATGTATAACACCCCATTGTGGAAATACTTAATTATCTCCCCCATATTAAAACAAGGTAAGGACCCCAAATCTTGTGATTCATATAGGCCAGTTTTGTTACTAAACACTGATTATAAATTTTTCATGACAATATTTGCTAATAGAATAAAGAAAATTCTACCTAATCTAATACATAATGATCATTCTTCATAGAAAAGTACAAGATAACATTATTAAATTACTATCATTAATAGACATAGCATGCAAATACAAAACACAACTATTATCAGCCTAGACAAAGAAAAGGCTTTTGATTCTATTAGTTGGTCTTATCTACAAAGAATTCTGATTAGTTTTGAATTCTCTTCAGATTTTGTCAACTTATCAATGAAATCCTCAAGGGAACTAGACAGGGTTGTACTTTGACACCATTATTGTTTGCTCTTTCAATGGAACCTTTTGCTACATATATCAGAAACAAGCAAAATATAAAAGGCTTTTAAATTAATAAGGACTATTGTCCTAAGATACAACTATTTGCTGATGATATGTTAAGATTGGGTGATATTGATGGTTCTTTGCATGATGTTATAAATAACTTAAGCAAGTTTGAAAGAATTTCCGGGCTTAAATTTAATCATAATAAATCCAAAACATTACTAATTAACAAAAAGATCAACAAAAACCTAAGAGAGAATAGCCTGTTTAATTGGGAGAATGCTGTATCAGAATATGTGGGTGCCAGTATAAAGAGTTCATGGAAAGAGTCTGTTAAACTAAACTACAATAATTTAATAACCACCATTAGTGAACTAATCAAAACATGGAATACAATGTTCTTCACAATGGAGGATAGGCTCACTTTAATTAAAATGATAATTTTACCTAAAATGTTGTTTTATGTACAGTCATTGATACTACCCCCTCCTAAAAACATATTTAAAACATTAGATTCCATGCTACTTAAATTTTTATGGTTCCCCTTAAAACCTAGGATTGCATATAAATGGCACATTAGAGCTTGGAGCAGTAATGGGATAGCATTCCCTAGTTTATATCTTTATTCCAAATTAGTTATAATTAATGTAATATTACACTGGATCACACCTACCTATATATCTGGCTGGAAAACAATACAGGATATTCATATAACTGATGTCAGAACTATAGAAAATCAATTTAAGAAACAATATGGAGTAAGTAGAGTTCATTGGCTTTTACATGAATTATATTTATTTAATAAGAAGTTTGATCATTTTTCTTATGGCATTAATCAAATATTTAATAACTTTAAAATATAATTGATTATAATTACAACATTAAACAATCTCTATTTCTTATATTCCCTATAGCATACTGCCCTGATTCCCTAGATTCTTTCAACATCAATGCGATGCAAAAATTAAAGGAAAATAACTTGATATTCTGGCATCAGTTTATGGAAAATAAGAGTATTAAACCACTAAGCTCTCTTTTATGTAGTTTTGATACTAGTCAAGAGAGTTGATTGTTTATACAGTCATTACAGCAGTTTATAGAAAACAAATTGAGAGTCTCAATCAACCTAGAGACTGAATCTATACCTAGTTTGATTCAGCTTTTTATTAGATGTCTTGAAAAGACAGATAATCAAAAATTAAGTATCTCACCTATCTATAGGATTCAAGAGAAGACACTCTAAAGTTTGACTTTTGGAATTACTTTGTAAAGATTAATGGAGAACAAATGTCTGATAAATCCAAAAAAATGTTATTGAATTCTACATATGGTACCTCTTCTTCATTAGATTGGAGACTGTATACATAGAAATTTATGAATAGGAGTTTCTATACTCCACATAAAATAAATCTTATACTCAAATACAGTGAACATAAATGTTGGAAATGTGAAGAGGCCAACTGGGTTTACATGTTCATTGAATGTAAAAATGTTGTTCAATACTGGGAAGACTTCAGATATTTTGTAAATGCTTTATGGTCTGATAACTGTCATATTTCTAACTCACTAATCCTATTAAATGTTCCTATACCTAATATAAACTTAAATGTCAGATTCAGTTACTCTGATCAATTCTTGCAATTGCCAGAAAAGTTATTACTTTGAACTGGAAAAGTAAACAGGATTTGATGTTTAAAGATTTTATTAATTTAGCAAAAGTTTGTAAAAAAGAACTGCAAACCATTTGTTATAGAACTCATAACATTACTCATAAAAAAATAGCATTGCAAAAATTGGAAAACCTTTTGAACAAATACTGATAACTTCTCATGGATAAAATTATTAATGATTATTTATCATGGATGAATGTAAATATTGTAAATTGTTTTGTTATCATTTTATTGTATTTGCTATATGTACATTTGTGTATGTTTATAATGAAAACTAAATAAAAATGTTTTTTGGAAAAAAAGAGGTTCTTAATGTAGTTGCATCTCTCATATATTGTGTTCTTGAGGGTTAAGAGCATGGGGGTTGTCAGTGTACATAAGGCAATTACTACACTGCTTCAGAATGCCCATGTTGACCAGGCTAGCTGGAGAAACTGTAGTAAACAGCCCATTCATAATTGACAGAATCAGGAGGAGGAACCAAGAGAGGGTGGAGGTAGATGGTCTGAGTGAGAGAGCAGAGGTAAGTGTTATTTGAAGGTGTGAGTTAGGTTTACATCTAGAGGCTGGGCTTAGTTCAGTGCTTAGACTGAAGTGAAGGGCTGCACTACCCCTGAAGTATGCAAGCAAATGCTAAGGGAAAATGTAATGAGTAATGAGCGAGACTTTGCATCTATCACCACCAATGGTTACCTCAGCGGCAGTGTGCTGTGGCCCACTATGCTGAAACAAGCACAAACCTGCACAGACATGGGCTTAAATACCAGAAAAGCAAAAAAAAACTTAAAACCCTGAATTTAACCTATGTGAGTTTTCCCTGGGCTGTTGGCCAATCCCCTTATACCAGGTGGGTTCCTGTCAGCATGCTACTTTCACTAGGGTGCAGAAAGGCCCACTTAACACAAGATGGCTATGCTAGAGCTAAGTAAAACTAGGTTTTTGCTGGGTGCAGCAGTTAAAAAAACAAGAGCGCAGGTTAAGAATTTTAACACAAGAGAAACAGCAAGTTTTTACTTGTCAGATTTTATACATTGATACACACAAACTAT